>NW_012267237.1:17232747-17239335 GCF_000151885.1 Dipodomys ordii | reverse complement strand
TTTTTTCTTTTTGCTTATGTGGTGCTGGGGAATCGAACCCAGGGCCTCAGGCATGCAAGGCAAGCGCTCTACCACTGAGCCACCTTCCCAGCCCCTTGTTTATCTTTCTTAATGTGGACTCTTGGTGAAATATTTGAGTTCCCAATTATTTCTGACAAATAATCCATGCTACACAGTTTTTGCAATTTTCTTAGTTCGGTTTCTGCCAGGGGTATTTGACTGAGGAACTCTCATCATAGATATTACAAATAGATTTCAACTGTCCATGTTTTGGGCTGAGCTTGTATTGTGAAATGATTTATCAATTATGTCATCCAGTCCTTCTCATAGAAGGACTACATACCCGAGGAGAAGTATCTATTTAAGTGACATTGATTTGTTAAATGGCAACTCCTTTGCACAACCACTTAAAATAGCAATTAAAATCATAAAAATAAATGATATTGGGACTAAAGTTATGAAGGATTAAGAAGGAAAAGATTTCTGAGAAAACGTGAGAGAACAAAACTCAGGCTAACTTGGATTAGTTATGGTAAGGGGACAACAAACAAAATTAATATAAATGTAAATAATTTTGGTAAATTTCAGATAGCAATTTATTCAATGGCTTGTATTATCTCCTATTAGCTGAACAGTGTAAGAAATGGGAAAGGTGGAAAAATGGAAGAAGTCTCAAACCAATGACTGGTATTTCTCAAAGTGTGTTTCATGGAAAGAGCACTATGGATAGAATATTCATTGGTCATGTTTAGAAACCATTGCTTATGTATTCAATAAAGATTCTCATGTAAGCATGTTGTAGGCTATGGATTCTATTAGTACAACGGTATTCATTGTTGAATCCCACAGTTCATCAAAACAATGTAAGAAAAACCTCTTTTAGTTTTATCAATCTCAACACTATTGAGTGTAGTCTTTCAGGTAAACTGTATTAGGAAGCAAGCTCTTATGACATATATCCCAACTTCCAAAATGTTTTCCCTCTTTCTGTAAATATGGACATGGAGCACAATTTTGAATTCTTATTATGTTGTGCCTCACATTCAGTTCGGCAGTGTTATCATCCTGACAGAAAGGGAAAATAACTGAATGGCAAATACAGGCTTATTTAGGAGATAAGGATTATAAGTTGGGATCATTGAAAGCCATAGTAATATATTTTTCTATATTTCATTGAAATAAATATACTCTTTCCCCATGTGGTGAGTTTATCAGAGTCCATAGAGAAATGGTTGGTTTGTTACATTTCAGAATGAAAGATAATGGGGACCAAAGGTAGGAGCCCTGGAGAATCATAGAATTTGATGGCTACTTATTCAAGTAAAGATTCCTCATGTAGTAATTTGAGCAGAAAAAGGAAGTCCTCAAATCTAGCTGAACAAAAAAAATATTCTCCAAAAGCACCCATAAATTGAACATGGCATTCTAACTTCTCACTTTTATTCTAATGTGAATTCAGTTGTGTGTGTGTGTGTGTGTGTGTTTCTCTAGGTATATGCTTGTATGTGTAAACTAATATTTTGCCTAACAACATTTAAGAAATGTATTCCAAAGACAGGTGATTATATTGGGGCTAGGTAGTTGGCTCAGTGGTAAAGTGCTTGCCTCACATGCATGAGGCCCTGGGTTCAATTCCTTAGTACATAAGCAGAAAAAAAGCTGGAAATAGCACTGTGGCTCAAGTGGTAGGGTGCTAGTCTTGAGCTGAAGAGCTGAGAGACAGCGCCCAGGCCCAGAGTTCATCCCTCACAACAAACAAACAATCAAAAAACCCAAAAGATAGGTGATTATAGCAAAACCTAACACTTTTCTTGACACTATAAAGTTCTGTGATTTTTTTTCTGAATTATCAGAAAATTATTGAGCTCACAACAAGTTTCAAGAAAAGTTCACAGGTCTGATAGTATATGCATCTAAAAGAAACCATACAATAATATATGACACTTTAGAAAATAATTAGGAAAAATTTATCAATCTATCTAATCAACAATATCAGTGCCAAAATGGTACAAATCCAGAACTAAGTTGTGATTGTTTAGAAAGTTTATCCCATGATAACTCTGTACTAGTGCAATAATGACATATGTCATTAATACATGTCCCATTTTAAAGCAATGTTTCATAATATACTAAGTATAGAAGGTATTTTCAAAATGCTTAATGGATTGCATTTATATAGATATATATTCACTGTCATTATAATTATCTATGTAAGATATATTTAAACCCATAATCACAAAATACTAAGTAACTTCGATTCTGTATCAAGAAATTCACTATAGGAACTTAGAAAGCTATTTTAGGGATTTTTTTGGAAACCTCTTTCTTCTTTATGATCCATCTTCATTCAAATTATTCTTCTGTTCTTTTATTGATTTCTGGTAGTTTCTTTGTGCTTTGAAAGGCCTCCATCTGCAAAATCTCTCTCTGAATCATGCAATGTATATAAGAAATGGTTAATTCCATTAAAGCTTTGTTGGACTCTGTGAGACAATTTGTAAGCTCTCTATCTTTGCTCTTTTTTTCCCTCTCAACTCTTTCATTTGTCTCTTTGAAGATTCTATTTCTGCCACTTCTGACTCTCCTTTCTTCTCCTACTTCTACCTCACTTCTTGTAATACTAACATCAATGCAAAATAGACACTCCATTATGTAGTATGATTGCTTTCTAACTTTACTTTTAGGGCACTCTTACTTTGCTCCTTTTTTTGCACAGTAGGAGCATTATATATTTTTACCAGGAATCCATATTCAAGCTTTCAAAAAAGGTTATTTGACAAAATACCAGAAGAATGATCACACACTCAGGAAACCAAAACACTCTCCTATCTCTGAACCCCCTGCTAATCTCACTCCAAAGTCTCAATTATAGCTGCTGGGAAGGATCAAAGAAGCCATTAGGGTAGAGGTAAGTACAAACTGGAATGAGAACAGTTCTGCTTTTAACTTTTTATCACCTCCCATATATAGATTTAAATGGTACCTGTTCATTTTAGCTCTGCATTGGCAGACGGTTCTTCCCATCAGCTTCAATACTACTCTCGGTTTTTAGGTCAATGTAGTCATAAGCATTAAACAAAAGGCTATAATACTGCACATATAGGAATACAGAAATGATGCAGGCTTTAGAAAAATGTTAAAACTGCTGTGACTTGTACCACATGCAGAAGTGAAACACTTGAGGCAGAGTAGGTCCTTTTAGAAACAAAAACATTTATGGACTTTTTTTTCAGCAGATGTCTTTGCCTTGCTGGTACTTTAAACAAATATTGGATTTAGCTACTGCTTAGCACTACCATATCTGTTTAGCTTTTACATTAGGATGTTCTATTTTGTCAAAGATAACATACCATCTTCATTGACGTTTCATGGATGTTTAAGCAATGCTAAACATATAAGCATGCCTTACTGTAATTCTGGTTGTATCTGAACAGAATTAAATGCCAAGATTAAAAAAAATATGTTGGAATGATAATTTACTTTAAGGAAAGTAATTATTACCTTGTTAACTTTTTCCTCTACTAATTATTAAAGATTAAATGTTTTAGTCTCCAAATTTTTATGTCCTGTGTGGTGGAATTTGGAGGTGGTACCTTTTCTTTCTTTCTTTTTTTTTTTTTTTTGGTCGGTCGTGGGGCTTGAACTCTGGGCCTGGGAGCTGTCCCTCAGCTCTTCAGCTCAAGGCAAGCTCTCTCAACTTGAGCCACAGCACCACTTCCGGTTTTCTGGTGGTTTATAGGATATAAGAGTCTCACGGACTTTCCTGCCTGGGCTGCCTTTGAATTGTGATCCTCACATTTCAGCCTCCTGAGTAGCTAGGATTGCAGGTGTGAGCCGCCAGCGCCCCGGCCAGAACTTTCTTTTTTACACCCAAACTTCCTGACTATGCTCAAGTTTTATGTGGATGCAGCAAGCAGATGACCACTTGCAAGTCAGGATGCCTTGGTTTCAGACTCTCCCGCATCTAACACTGTAAAAAAATGTTGTTTTAACTGTTCTGTCCGTGGTTTTTGCCACAGAAGCCTGACCAGGTTAGATGCACTTTCTAACTACAATCAGAAATCTTGATTTAAGGATTGTTGTTCTAAACATTCATAGGTGATAACAATATGATGTATTTTTCAAACAATTACTGTGTGGTGATAGACAGGGACGGCTGGAGTGAAGATGGTAACAAAAATGGTCAGAAAAGCGAACAACGAATCGAACAATTGATGTTTGAAGAGAACACATGCTGAGAAACACTGAGGAATATTTCACAGATTTTGTCTGAGCAAGTAGAATAGATGTGTTCTTTCAGTATGATTTGTGTATAAACATATTTCTTATGTAGATAAATTACAGTTTCATTTTACATTTGTTATGTTTGAAGCATCTTCTTGATATCCATGTATAAATAATGGAAAATATTTTTTTCAGTAACTAAGGAGTAAAAATCTGTGTATGTGATATACATTTTACCTCAAATCAATACGTAGGCTATTGCATCAGATTTTGCCAGGTCTTGATCCATTTTGTCAGATGCTGGTGATAGGTAACAGGGATGAAGTTGTCAAACTGTCCACAGGATTTTGTCAATATTTATTATAATAATACAATAAGAAGAAAACAAACCTATCTGGGGACAAAGAACGTGGGGATACTTTGTGATGTTTAAGAAGAAAAGTGATTAAAATCAAAGTTTTATTTTTCCTTAGAAAGAAACCAATGTATCCATTTTGATAGGATGACACAGAATAAGAGTTCAGGAAGATTTGACAGCTTTTTGGTGAATGCCTGTGGCAATATTCTTTACAATTCTTCCATTTTCATAGCAAAAAATGCCAAAGTAACTTTTGAACAATGAAGTGAAAACAAGTTTTAGATTACTTAGGGGAAAAGAGATGATATAAGAGAGGTCTCAAGGAGACTTTATATCTTATATCAATGTACTTGTTTAATTCTTTTTCAAGAAAGAACATCTAGCTTTTTTTTACCCTTTAATGTTTTAAACCTACACATACTAGTAGAATTGATGTTTCTTTGGTTACTACTTGACTCTGAATCATGTGCTCATTCTTTACTATTCCTGGGCATTTTAAATGTAGGAGATTCATTGTCATAGAACACAAATACCTCAAACGGAAAACATGTGTTTTAAAGTTCATAGCCTCTTCTGTGTTTATCTCATGGGATTCTCTTTCTATATGTTCCTCTAAAGGGTCAAATGACAATATCTTAGTGAGAGTGGATGTTAAGAGTAGCTTTTAGTAATTGATTAGAGTAAGTTGGGTTTTGATGAACATAATTTTGATAACAGTTCCACAAGGTCAGTTCAATGATTCATATTTTCTTTTACTTTCTCTTCTCTAGAACAAATGTCTCATGAACTGCTAAAACAAACATTCTTTAGCTGCATAACTCACTTTGAATTATTCATTGGTTGAGTTAAAGAGTAAATGCAACAGCACCAAATGAAGTTATGATTTCTCCATCTTAATAATGGTAACCTGCTGGTACTCCATATTGCTGCTAATTCCTGGTAAACAAAGCAGACAACATACCATCATAATCTCCTAATTTTTCCACTCATCAATCCATTCTCAATTCCTCCTCATTGTTTCTTCTCCTAAGCATTTTTTAAAGTTTTCTTCTGCATTCAAAACCATCTTCTTCAAGATACATCTACACCATTTTTTGACATAAAATCATTTAATAAACCTTTTAAAAGTCTCAAAATAATTTAGCTTCTGTCAAACAATTTTATTTGCATCAATTTCACAGACAGTGGTACAAAAACTAAAATTGTATTCATGCTATTTCATGAAAGAAAAAAATCAAGAAAATCTATGGATTCCAATTGTTTTAGCACCGATGCAGGTGGCTCATAACACCTAGCAGCTCAGAAGGATGAACTCTGAGGACTGCAGTTCAAAGCCAGCCATATAGCATACTCCTTGAGACTTTTCTGTACAATTGACCACCAAGAATTTGGAAGTAGAGCTGTAGTTCAAGTGGTAGAGTGCTAGCCTGAGTCAAAAAACAAACAAACAAACAAAAAATCCTCAGGGACAGCACCAAGTCCATGAGTTTAAACCTCAGGTTCTGCACTAAATAAATAAATTAAGTAAATAAATAATGAGTAAACAAAACAAAGCTTGTTACTATATCACAAGATCTGATTCTGCATGTTCCTGCAGTTTGCTTTAGAAAATTTTCATGACATTCTAACTAACCATTTTTTGCAATATGACTTGATTCTTTTCAAAACCATTTTAGTCGCCAGGCTCTGGTGGCTCACGTCTGTCATCCTAGCTACTCAGGAATCTGAGATATGAAGATCATGGTTCAAAGCCAGCCCTGGCAGGAAAGTCTATGAAACTCTTATCTCCAATAAACCACCAGAAAACCGGAAGTGGTGCTGTAGCTCAAGTGGTAGAGCACTAGCTTTGGGCTGAAGAGCTGAGGGACAGCGCTCAGGCCCAGAGTTCAAGCCCCATGACCGACAAAAAAAGGAATGACATTGCCCCATTTGTTAGGAAATGGAAAAACTTGGAAAAAATTATATTAAGTGAAGTAAGCCAGGCCCAAAGAAACATAGGTCCCATG
>NW_012267237.1:17186633-17232407 GCF_000151885.1 Dipodomys ordii | reverse complement strand
GATGGGAAGGGTAAACAAAGGAGCAGGCTGCAATGCTTGGTAAGAAATGTACGCATTATCCTGCCCATGCAATTGTAACCCCTCTGTACAGTTTGTTCACAAATAAAATAAAATAAAATTAAAAAAAAAAGAACATTGTAGTCAACTTTTTTATTGTTGGAATGTAATGTTCTTTACTTCTTTATATTCTTCCATTAATTAAAGCATATTTTTTCTCCCAGTTTAATTTTAAATGTCACATGCTCATGAAAGGTTTATCTGATATATCTCCATGGGATGTTTCTGTAACATCTAATGATGTCAGTATATATTGTTTTAACAGAGCTATACCAAAATTTTCATGTTAAAATATTTTGGGATCCTTTGCTTCTTGTTTATTTCATTATAGTGAAACAGCAGGTGGATAAATTAAGCATATCACATATCTTTTTATTCTCATTAAAATTTTCTGCATCATCCATTCCCAATTAGGACATATATTTCCATTAAATATTTCCTGAATGGCCAGAAATACACAAAATATTCACTTCAATGTTTCTCCATAGAATGCCAATATTATATTTTCCCATGATAGAATGATATTTTTATTGTTACTAAGTTATCGGTAAAGGTGTTTCAATTCAACATATCAGTTTGTGAATACATTACATCTTAATCTTAATCAATGTCACCCTCTTTATCATTTTAAACTGATAAAAGAAGTCCACCATTAACTTGCAAAATTCCCTTTTTTTTCCTCTTGAACTATGTTTCAGAATCAATTCTGGGACTAATTGGTCAGAATTGTACAAGCTAAAACAGTCTTATTGGAATATATTTGAATCTATGGCAACTGCTCATATAAAATACATACATATAAGATAATATTAAATGGATTAAATGAAATAAACTATATTCAAGAGAATATATTCCTGTATAAACTTTTTATATTTTATTTTATTTATTTCTTTTATCATTCGTTGGGATTTCTCTCTGGGCTTGGCACTGTCCCTGAGCTCTTCAGCTCAAGGCAAGTGCTCTATCGCTTGAGCCACACACCACTTTCAGCTTTCTAGTGGTTTATTGGCAGTAAGAGTCTCATGGACTTTCCTGCCCAGTATGGCAGATCTCAGATTCCTGAGTAACTAGGATTACAGGTGTGAGCCAACTGCACCTCAAAATTTTTACTTATTACTCAAAAATTAAGATATATTTTGTTAGTATAATTTGAAGCTAATATTTTTAACAGTTGACGTAAGAAGTTTCATATAATTATTATGGTTTGGAAGAAAACAATACACAGCTTATTATTATTGAACTCTATTTAATGATAGTCTCATTTCTCAGTAGCAATTTTACTTCAAATCATTACGAATTGTTTTAATTCTGGATATCTAACTGATGTATAAGCATTGATAATGCATTTGCTAGAATATAGTGCAAAAATGAAAAATGGCTGCATATTTTAATAATGTAGCTGATTTCTTCAGTTGCTATTCAGTATTTTGCTATAGGTAAAGTGAAATAGTCTCTGACAATAAGAGGAAATATTATTTCCCTGGAGACTCTGCTGGGACCTACCTACATGGCCCTAGGTAGTACTCATAAACACCAGAATTCACTTTCCCCGTAAAACAAATATACTCCTCTTGATCATGTCTAAGGAAAAATTCAAAGCCATTGTTTTGTGGTACAATTTTTCTCACTCCAACCAAATTCAGTGTTTAGTGTACTCCTTATTTTATCCTTGTAGTTTTCTTAATGGAGAAATTAAACTTGCTGTTAGGAAAATCACAAGAGTATAATAAGAAAGGATAACTAGACCTAGGGATTATTTCCCAATTTAGATGGTTTTGTTGCTGAGAGATTGTTTCCATGGTACATATTCTGTCAAATTTTCCCAGAAAAGATATCCACATTATCTTTATTTGCTTTGACAATATCCACTGTTAACGGTCTTACAGTTTCTTGTCAAAACCAGGCTGGAAACAAGGACAAAGCCTGAAATGTGTAGTCATTTCTCTGCTCAAATATAATCCTAAATTGCTATTATTTAGAAATTATAATCCTGTGCTCCTTCAGTGTTCAATAGTAACTCAGGGTTACTGCATCTTTATCTTTGCTTAGAGCCCATTACAAAACACTCTGCAGAGAAGTGAAAGCCAATCAAAATCAACACTTTGTCTATTTGAAAACAGATAAATCTTTATGTGTGATTCTCTGAAAATGAACCTTTGGCACAACACTCAGATAAAATAAATCTATGCACATGTGATTATTATATGCATGCATACATTTACATTCATGAAAACATGTATCTGAATATATAGGTCACATATGTCACATACCTAGAGCATGCATGATTGAATAAGATTATTTTGGCACTATTTTTCTGGCTAATCATGGATACTTACATAATGAGGATCTGAATTAGTTTTTGGCTAGGAAATGAATTTTTTCTATAAATGTTTTGACTTTAAAAATTTGTTTTCAAATTATATTTCTGGGATATTGGAGTTAAGTATGATATCATTTAATATATTTCTCTTTGCCTCATGTATGCAGACTACTGCATAGGTTTGACCATTTTGGTATAACTTATCAAAGTAATGAACTTTTTTCTCCTTTTACTGCTTTTTTAGAATTTGGTTGTGGTTGTTGTTGTTGTTCTTTTACATATATTGACTAACTGTATTTCAAATCTGGCATGAATGTGCAGCTTACTTTAATGAAAACACTCAACTTATGTATAATGATGTATTTAAATTGTAAACCATGGGACATCAGTATTGTTAATTCCATTCTTTATGAAAAACTATCTGTGACTATTTCATAAGCTTTGATTTACAAGTTTTCCTTGACTCTTTTGTTTCTTTTAAATGCCAAAGATTGAACCTAAGATCCTTGCACTTACTAGGCAAGTGCTCTAAAATTAGCTACTTATTTTGAGTCATAAAATTAGTTTTCAATTTTAATCTATTCAACTTAAATTAGACTAAGGTATTCTATTTGAATACAGTATTGTGAGTTCCTCAAAATTACTTACCAATACAGTATTTAAGTTCTGTAAATGGGAAGGTCATATTTGTTTATTTATTTCTGTGCCAATGCTAGGGTTTGAACTCTGGGCCTGGGCGTTGTGCCTTAGCTTTATTCTCAGGATTGTTGGCACTCAGGTTTGGAGCCATATATCCATTTATGGATTTTGGGTGGTAAAATAGAGAAAGGTTTCGCAAACTATCCTCCAGAGCTGCCTTAGAACCATCATCTTTAGATCTCAGACTCTATAGGAACTAGGATTATAGGCATGAACCACTGGCTTTTTTTTTGCATGATTTTTTTTATTATGCATGAGTTATTTTCTTTCCAGTGCTTGAGTTTGCACTGGAGCCTTGAATATACTACACAAGTGCTTACTCTATCATTGACTCATATTCCTAGTCTTTTATCATTTTAACTTGCTATTTATCTATTTGTTCCTGGTTTTATATCCATTTTTAAGTATACCAGTGTTTGTACTTTGTTCTTATAAATCTATCTGACTCTTGTAATTTGTCATATTTTTTTGGCTTTTCCTTGTTTATATAACTATGGCTTACTCCTGGATGCATAACTCTTCTTGATCTCTGATTTTCAGATTCCTCTAAGGTTTTAGATGGCACTGTTCCTTGAAGGATCTGGCCCTGTTTGAAAAAACTGGCTAGTCAAACCCCAGACTTCTCAAAAAGAATTAGTCTCACAATTTGCATGAAGTAAAGCTTCTACTTGGTGCAATCAAACACTTAGCTTCAAGAAATAATGTGTGTACTTTGTTCAAAGTCCCATATTCGATTGCTCTTTAAGTGGTTATTTGGCGCATATTTCAGTTTGACTAAAGCACACTTCTTAGAAGATTTCATTTTGTTACTTTTTCTACCATCAGAAACTACAGAAAATGTCAATAAAGTTACAATGAAATAACTCTACAGGTTTTGAAAATATCCAAGACTCCTAGTTCATAGATGAGTAAATTAATTTCCTTTTTCCTATTTTATTGAACAATGAGGAGATTTGTACTCTTGGAATGAGTAAAACTCAGTTCCCTTCTTTGATTACTGTCAAGGTGATGTATAGAGGGGTTATAGCTACATAAGTAAGGCCAGGCCTTGGTGGCTCACGTCTGTAATCCTAGTTACTCAGGGCCTGAGATCTGAGTATAACAGTTCAAAGCCAGCCTGGGCAGGAAAGTCTATGAGACCCTTATCTCCAATAAACCACTAGAAAACCCAAAGTGGTGCTGTGGCTCAAGCGGTAGAGTGCTTGCCTTGAGCTGAAGAAGCACAGGGACAGTACCCAAGCCCAGAGTTCAAGCCCCACTACGACCACCACCACCAATAACAATAATAATAAGGTAATCAGTACATTTCTTATCAAACTTGTTACCCCTTCCCTCATTTTTGTCCTACTTTCCCTACCCCTCAACCTCCACCCAAGTTGTACAGTTCATTTACAACATATTGTCTTAAGAATATCACTATTCCATTGGTTCCCCTGTCTTCAGTTTTTAGAGGGAAACAGCTTTTATATATTCTAAAGAGAGAGAATATCTTTAAGACCTAATTTACCATTCACCATTTAATTTTGTACTCACTATAGTGAGACACAGAAGGAATTCAAAATATCTGCAGTATTCAGGTGCAACACCCAATTTCTATTTGTATTGCAGAGCTTCTAACAGTGAATAAAATATAAAAAAGAACTGGAAGTTCAAGCAAGGTTCTTTGTAGCCCTCTTCTCAGCGGTGCAATTTGCTAACTCCACTGTCCACTGTACTTCTCACTCTTAATACTCATTCTGTGGCAGAAGACACAAACAGAAGAAGTACATTCAGCATTCATGAGATTCCCATTTGGTCTCTTGTGTCTTCTCTCTGAGTAATCTCAGTATCCCAGGTCTCTTGGACTCTTCTCCCTGCAGATAGTAGTATGAAATTGTTAGGGATTTAAGACAATCATCCCCTTTTCTTAAAGAAACAAAAATAAAAATCCTTGGGTGTCATGGTAATCAGGCTTTCAAGGTGGCAGCTGATTGGGAGAAAGTGCTGTTTACACTCCATGCATGAAAACAGGAACCTAATCCAATACCAGCCATGACTTTCTCAAATCCATGAGCCATCTAAAAGTGTACACATGGATGGCAGTGAACAGATTGTCAAAGACTACAATGCAGTGGTAAACAAGTATCTTGATTAGTAATAACTGTACTTGGGGAGAAGTATTCATGAATTGATTTGAACTTTAATTTCTCAAATTGTGAGTGTGTTGTGTTGAAAAGGTGTAAGGGAATAGGGTACTAGTAAAGTGAGGAAGGTGAGGCCCCATAAACAATTGGAGTAAATGGGAATGACCAAGTCGTCCCTGCTAGTGGCAGTTGTCAAGATCAATACCTAAACTCCCTTAGGTACTGGGGCCAGAGGTTCTAAGCTTGTATCATCTATGAATTATATAAACTAATAAGATACATTTTTGTATTTTCATGTAAGGAGTTCAAAGATCTAAAGTTTCTAGCATCTATGGATTCCATAAACTAATGAGATTCACTTTGGTATTTTCATACATGAATATGATATGATATACATATTACCCCTCTCCCTTATTTTTAATGAAAAGTCGGGGTATCTGTTAACATTAGCCTAGTATCTAGCAAGAGAAGAATTCAGGCTAGACAGGAAATAAGAAATAATATGAGTGTTTACAGTAAAGGAAATGAAGAGTTGAACACAAAGCAATCCAAGGACATCACTTCAGTCCATGTTTAGTCACCTTCAGGGTACAAACCTAAGCATTAGTTCTAAATAGAGGAAAAGTGAGAGCCAGGAGGGAAAGATATTCAGTCCCAGTTACTGGTGGGGTCTGCTTGTTCTTTGTTTACATTCTATTTTTCCTGGGTGGTGGAGTTTTGTCACTGTCATCATGGAAGGGAGACACCCTGGGTACAGGGTGTTTATATGTATTGCCCCATTTGAGTGGGATCTGAGACATAGCTCAGCTGTTCCTTAGCGGTAGTTTCAATGCCTTGTCACGAAGAAGTCTTTGATCAATTCTGTCTTTTCTGGAGTCCAAATGACTGCAAACTGACTGTACAGAATGGCTTAGAACAAAGTAATGTACAAAATGGAGGCAGATGCCTGCTCTCTCTCACGATTTTATATAATTTATTGCAGCAAAAAGAGTTTAAGGTATCTGTTACAAATACACTTTGAAAGTTCTAATAATGGATCATCTCTAGGGTGAGAACAGTCTTAGCCTTTGGTTTTTAGTTTGATTGAAATTGCCTATGAGAAATTCCTGTGGCTAAGTCCTGTCTACAGATCATCTGTGAGTTGGGAAGTGGAACTGTATTATTTTGGGTCTGACAAATTGGGATGTCATCCTTCCTTTTGATTTCCTGGTGCATTTCCTCTTTGCTGATGACTAGTTGGGACCTATTACCTGTACCCACTTTTGTACATCTTGTTCCCGTCATTGTCCTTCTTATCTTAAAGAGACAGTGAGATAGAGAGAGAGAGAGAGATCTTACAGACTTGGCTTTGAGTTGGTAGACATATTAAATGTATTAAGCTATGTTAGCACTTAAAGCTTTATAGTCAAGTTTAAGTCCTAGGTAAGAGGATACAGAGGGGCTTATCTAAAACTTGGTTGAGGTCAGAATGTTTGTCAAGGAAGGAAGGGAGGAAGGAAAGAAGGGAGGGAGAGAAGGAGGAATAAGGTAGGAAGAAATGCAGGCAAGCAAGCCAAGGAAGAGCCAGTGGTACCTAGAAAGAGTTCCTAGGATAATTCAAGAAACTGAGCATACTCTTTTTCAGAAACAAAAGCTAATTGGCTCTTGTTTATACTTACCTCAAAATGTTGCTTGCTTCAGATCTCTTTCAAGAAGAGTTTGATTAAAAACAAAGAAAGATAATAGGAACTCATCAATTGCAAATATTTGATCATTTAAGTAAACATGTTTGGCCAAGTTATAACCAGGTATTTTATTTTATTTTTCAGGCTATTACAAATTAGGTTGCTTTCCTGATTTCAATCTCACTCTTCTCATTGTTGGTTTACAGAAAAGGTACGGATTTTTCTGGGTTAATTTTATAACCTGATATTTTGCCAAAGTTTCAGATCAGCTCAAGTAACTTGGGAGAGGAATCTGTGAGATTCTTTAAAGACAGGATCAAGTCATATGCAAAGAGGAAGAATTTTACTTCTTCTTTCCCTATCTGGATCTGTTTCTTACTTTATAGCTCCAGCAAGGAATACTAGTACTGAATTGAAGAGGAATGGAAGAGCAGACATCCTTGACTCATTCCTTATTTTAGAGAAATTGTTTTAACTTTTCACCGTTTAGCATAATGCTGGCTGTAGGTCTGACATATACAACATATATTGACATATATTGTGGAATGTTTTGTGGATTCTTAGCTTTTATCATAAAGAAGTGCTGGCTCTTGTGAAATGCTTTATCTGCATCTATTGAGAGGATGATCATGTAGTTCTTGTCCTTTCTTCTGCTGATGGGTTGAATTTTATTTATTGACTTGTGTATATTGAGCCTGCTTTGCATCCTTGTAATGAATCACATTTGATTGTGTGTTTTTTTGATAAATCCAAAGACAAATAGTTACTGTTGGACATAATTAATTAAACACCACTCTAAACATTCACACAGTGAGACCACAGAGGATATTCTTAGGAGAGAAGGGCTGAATAGCTATGTGTATATGACCATATAAAATCATGATTATCTAAATGAATTCCAAGAAATGGAAACAAGAAGGCTTTTTTGTACTGTTTGCACTTATTTTACGCCCCCCACGCTTATCCCTCTTTATCACTATTTTTTATTTATATATCCTTTGTCTTGTGTATAAGTTTATCTGATTTGGGGTGGGATCAGGGAAGCACAGAAATGGTAGGACAAAGGGTGAACTAATTCAACAGTGATACTCACTAGATCCTATGTGGAAATAATCTGTACAACGTGGGGTAGGGATCCTGTGTTCTTCTTACTCTTTTGCTTTTTATTTATGTTTTAAAAATTATTTTTATTGTAAAAGTGATGTACAAAGGGATTACAGCTACACAAGTTAGGTAAGAAGTACATTTCTGTTCAAACAGTGTGACCACTTCTCTTCATTTTTCCCATTTTTTTCAATTCTCTAGTATGTACAATGCATATTTTTGCCTACATTATAGTCAGTTGCCCTCTTTCTTTTTCTACCCTTCTCCCCTTGCCTGACAACTCCTTGCAAATACCCATTTTTTGGCACTTATTTGTAGTGCATTGACAATCTTTCTTAAAAAAAAAAACTATACTATGGGTATTCCCTATAATACTTTATTCTATAATACTTCAGCCAATTCTTTTGTAACCATTTATATATCATTCAGTATGTTTACCTCTAGATTTATAGGCACATTCCAGCTCCCAAAATGAGGGAAACAATACAAACTACTTTTCTCTGGATCTGGCTTACTTCACTTACCCCCCCGCCCAAGTCTTTCCATATCCTTACAAATGGTACAATATCAAACTTAAAACTTCCTGCAAACCAAGAACATGAATAACAAGTTAAATAGATCACAGAATGGGAGATATTTGTTAACCAACTATACATCAAATAGGGGCTTAGTGTTAAAGACATACTTAGAGCTAAAATAAAATTGAACCCTCAAAAAATAATCCCTCAAACAACCCACCCAATTAATAATTTGGCTAATGACGTAAAGGGAGATTTCTCAGAGGAAGAAGCAAATATAGCCAGCAGACACATGAAGAAATGTTCAAAATCTCTAGCCATAGGGGAAATACAAACCAATAAAACACTGAGATTACACCTCAACCCAGAACGCTATTAACAAGAAAACTAATAATAACTAAGCTGGTGGGGATTCGGCCAACAGGGGACTCTGTTACACTGTTGGTGGAAATATAACCATGTTCAACCATTCTGGAAAGCAGTATGGATGTTCCTCAAATGACTGAGTATAGAGATTCCCTGTGACCCAGCAATTCCATTCCAGGGCATTTATGCAGTAGAGCACTAACAAGGATAAATCAAAGCCACCAGTACAAAGTAATTGTTAATTATAACTATTATTATTGTTAATCATGATGGTTCTAATGAACATGTTAGTAACACATGTGTTCTAAACCATGTGTTAGTAACAAAAAGGTAGACAAAGCATTATAATCAAGACAATAGTTTTACTTCTTAAATTCAGATTTATAGGTATATTCACCTTGTCTTGTCCCTGACTTAAACTATTGAGTCAATTTACATTGCCTTTATATTAATACAGTTTCAACTTCTTCTGGATGGAAATCTTCTGTAAAGCTAACCCAGATATAAAAATTCAAGACTACAATATATTAATCAATGAACTAATCATGCAATGATTTTTTCCCTTGAGCTACTTGCAAACTAAAAACATCTAGCATTGATTTGCACTAAAGGAGAGGATAAGTTTGTGCATCCATGCAGCTCTGTGTGAGTACTAACAATACAATAATATATTTTTTTAATGTGTCTTCATTGTGCCTTACCAATTTCCCATGTTAACGACAACTGGAAGCAGCTGATAAAAATAGTGTTTTCAAAAGTCCTCCTCACTGACTAATACCTCAGCATGAACTCATTTGTGAGATTTAGAATCCTTTGTTACTGCAGAGCATTACAGGGGCTGCAGATGAAAGGGATAAACGCTTCAGTACAATTGCTGTGGTAGATGTTGAGCCATGATTCATTGCTAACCCAGAGACATAGTATCAGGCAAATCATTTCATCTTTTTTAAATTTTTCAGTCTCCACATTTACAAAGAAGGGTTAATATCTGCACTCATACATTTGAAAACTGTAATTTCTTTTCAAAATTGGATATTATTAACCTTGCCCTCACATTGACCTCCAGATATGAGATGATTAACCAAGAGAAATTCAAAAGCCATAATTGTACTTGCATAAAAGAAAATGAATATGCATTTTAACTGGTTCAGGTCCATCCATATAGCAAGAAACTGTTGAGGCATATGTGTTTCAAATTGGGAATTTTTCAGATATCAAAATGCTAATTAACTGTCCTCCATTTCTTTGGCCTTTCTCCCTTTCCTTCTTCCTTCTTCCCTCTCTTCTACTCTCCTTCCCCTTCTTCCCTAGCCCTTCTTTCCCTCTTCCCTTCCGTTCCCTCATTCCTGTCTTCTTTCTTCTTTTCTTTCTTCCCCTTTCTTTTCTTCTCTTTTATTTTTAATTTTTTGATACATGGTCTCACATGCCCACCTGGCTAGCCTCAAACCCACAGCCCTCTTCCTCATCCTCCCTGGTGCTAGAATTATAGAAATACATTACCATGCCTGGTAGAAAATCTGAACTTCAAATGCCATTATAAGAGTTAAAGTTGATTTTTTTTCATCAACACAAAGATATCATATAATGAGATACAAATATTGCCTGAAACTTGAAAAGTAGGCTTTTCATAACAATTGATCCTTCTGTGAAAAGATTTCTGTTCCCAATGATCCCTATTTTCTTTGTGTCATTTAGAGATTCTAATCATTTTTTTTGTTTTTTTTCCTTTTTTTATTGTGAAAATACCGTACAGAGGAGTTATAATTACACGGGCAAGATAATGAGTACATTTCTTATCAAGCATTGTAGCCTCCTCCTTTGTTTCCCCTTCCCATCCCTTCCCATCCCCCCAACCCCCATACCCAATCCTCCCAGTCCCCTCCCCGCCCCCCTCACGAAAGTTGTAAAGTTAGTTTTCGACATAACAACTTGTACATCTCATTGTTGCAATGGGTCCATCTGTTTCCCTATTTAAACGATTTGTTTTTCCCCTTCCCCTCCACAAATTATACCGAAATCAAATACAGTGAAAGCAGGGGTTATACTGTGGGGGAGGGACATACAAAGCAACAAAGACATAATCTTATAAATGTGTTAGAATTGTCTGACCTTTTCTGCTTGTCTCAGACATGTACTAGTTATTGCAAATAAGGGAAACCATGGGACCTATGTTTCTTTGGGCCTGGCTTACTTCACTTAATATAATTTTTTCCAAGTCTTTCCATTTCCTAACAAATGGGGCAATGTCATTCTTTCTGACGGAGGCATAGAATTCCATTGTGTATATATATGACATTTTCTTGATCCATTCATCTACTGAGGGGCATCTGGGTTGGTTCCATATCTTACTTATAGTAAATAATGCTGCAATAAACATAGTCGTGCTGGTAGCTCTAATCATTTTTTTTGGAGGAATATTCCCTTCCAACACAGCATAAAGCCGAAGCATGAAATGCATAAGAAAGAAAACTAAGATTACACCAAAATCAGCAAAATAACTAAGAGAGTACTTTAAAAAAAATGCAGAGCAACAGATGTGACTTGAAGGGGAAGGAGTAAGAAAGTGGGGGAAAGAGATGAATGTGGGGAAGAGATAGAGAGAATACAGGTCATCAAAGTCATTAAGCTAATGGATGCTTTTAAATGGGTGGAGAAAATGAGAGGGATGGGGTCTCAGCATCTCAAGGAAATCTTGATTTGATTTTGGCTTTAAACTTTATTTAGATTTGTAATCTGTGCAAATATTCTAAAATGAAAATAGGGCAATTTCTGATTTTCTGTTTGAAGTTAACTGTAAGAAGAGCATCTTTGATGATGTGAATTAAATTTAGATCCGTTAAATTTTGACATTTTAATTGATGCATGATAAATCATGGGTAATGATTTTGAAGCTTAAATACATGCATTCCATATGTTTTCTTTCCAAAGTGAATGTTTTACACTGTTTTTGTTTGGTTGGTTTTTTGTTTTGTTTTGTTTTGCTTTTGGTTTGGCAGTCAGGAGGCTTGAACTGAGAGCATGTGCACTATCTCTGAGCTCTTTTGTTCAAGGCTAGCACTCTACTACATTGAGCCACAGCTTTTCTTCCATTTGTTGAGTGGTTAATTGAAGAGGATTATGGGGACTTTTCTGCCCAGGCTGGCTTCAAACCACAATACTCAGATCTCAGCCTCTTGAGTAGCTAGGATTACAGGCCTGAGCCACCTGGCTTTACATCATTTTTAAGTCTACACTGATGATGAAGTTGTATAATTCTTTACTTACCCCAAAATTATTAATATCACTAAATATTTATAATACCCTTGGAATCAAATAGTCCTTAATTTCTTAGTAAATAATATACACTGAATGATTTTTCTAAAATTTTTTGAATGCAATAATTTCGACCATAAAAATTAATTGAAGGGCCTAAAATGGTCAGTTAACATGGTGATTTCTGTTATTTGAGTTGAAACACAATTAATAATATGTAGTTGTACACAGAGTTTACATGAATGACAAAAGTGCAATGTATACTTTGCACACACAAATGTAATTACAGAAAGTAACTGCAGCCCAGGAAAATGTGCTGCAGCATATCAAAACTGTGTATACTGAGTATGTTAGCCTATAGACAATGGAGAAATCTATAGAAGTGAATCTATAGAAGTGCCATTTTCCTTCTTCCTCCCCAATAGCTCTTCTTTGTCTATACACAGGGAGAAGAGTTGTCACATACGAAAATATTTTAAAAATCTGAATAAGTAAGTTATGCTAATTTCTTTATTACCTATTTATTACCACTAGGACATATTCTTATTTTTATCAGACCATAATTATTCCTGACTGTCCTTTCTTTATCAAACCTAAGCATAAAAGTACAAAATTTCCCATAGTCTTTGATTGTATATTTCTCAGTTCTTCTATGTCACATGATATTTTAATTAAATATATTAACTATATTTTCTTCTATTAGTCTGTATTTTAATATAGGATATTACAATGTGTTTTATGAAGAATTAAGATAATGCATTATATTTTCCCTTAAAAAGGCAGGTGGAAGATTCAAAAATGAAGTTAAATTAAAAGTAACTTTGAAGACCATGGGTAGCTTATATGTCTTATATATGGCCAATGACTGAAAAATTATTTTAAACAACATTTAAAATCATCTATTAATCCCTCTTTTGGATATAAAAATTATATAAACGGATGGACTTCATTATGATATGTTCATACATGTATATAATATACTTTGATTAGTAATAACTGCAATTTATCTATTGATTGTAAATTCACATAACCATTTTCATACCCCCACAGTATATATTTCAGTACATTTTATCACCAGATATAAACAAAACTAAAATATTCTTTTTATTAATTCTGTGAAGCCAAATTTAATTGCTATGATTATATTAATATTGATTTGTTTCCCACTTGGAGCTGAATCCTTCTTCAGGGTTTCTAGATTCCTAAAAGAATGATATCACAGCTTTACAGCTTCATTATGTTACACATTTTATTTTGTTTTCCTTACCTACTTTTTTTAGAGAAATCCAGTGCACTCATGACAAATCAAAAGAGATAAATGGTTACTAAAACATGAATAAACAGTTTAGAAGACCAAAGGAAATGAAAATCCTCTCTTTATACTTGCAGAAAATATAAAATTTACAAATTTTCTGGAAGATTAATTATTCCGCAGACCGGGTTCTGTCGGGATGACGGAGGACACCTAGGGGAGGAACTGGAATAGGTGGGGAGATGGCAAACAGACAACTCACACACAAGAGAAGTGGATGCTGAGTGCTGAGTGCGATTTAATGCAGAGGATAACAAACTTTTATAGCAAAAATCTCCATAAGAAAGGGCAAAAGGTTGCATAATCTTGCTGCAGGGCTTCATTCTTGGGTGGTCACCAGCTGGTCGCCTGAAAGGGCAAAAGGTTACACAACCTTGCTGCAGGGCTTCATTCTTGGGTGGTCACCAGCTGGTCTCCTGATAGGCACTTGTTTCTGGCTTATCTCTAAGAAATATAATGGGTTTCCATGTTTGTCACCAACTAACCATTACCTTATTTCTATAGAGGCCTTAATTGTCCCATAAGATCTTTTCTGTTCCTTCTTTAATAGTAAGCACCAAGGAGACTTAGATCTAGCAAGTCTCTTAGTAAATGAAAGAGAGTAATAGGAAGTTCTTTCTCCTAAGTAGTTATCTCAGCAATTGCCATACATTCTTTCTGTTCTAGCCGCCCTACAGCTTCTTGCAACTCTCTTACAAACAATTCCTTCTGCTGAAATGACTTCGTGAAACCCCCAATACTTTTATATTTGCTTATGGCTTGTCTACTAGCCTCCATAAGAGGGGTTTCAGGGTAGCAATTAACTCTGGTGAGTTAGTCATATTTTTAAGACACTCATCAGATATTGGAGTCATCAACATTCTTAAGAAAGAGCTTTGAATAAGGGAACGTTGACAATGAGTAAGCACAATGAACAGCAGAAACAGTAAAAGATTAATAGGCACTTTTATAAAGTGAGGAAAAGAAAGGCAGAAACACATCTTTCCCAGGGGCTTGCCAGCCTTTTTCCAGGAGTAGGCCTCTTAGAAGCCCTATTCTCCGAGGTAGACTTCGGTGAAGTCCCAAAACTTGGAGATAGGTTTCTGTAAAGCCCCATTCTCTGAGGTAGACTTTGGTGAAGTTCCAAAACTCAGAGATAGGTCTCTGAAGCCCCTATCTTGGTCTGATAGATGGTTTCCCATGCTAAGCAGACTCCACTGGAGTCAGCGTGGCATAAATAATATTTCCAAAAGATTTTAATTCATACTAATATAGCAATACTCTTCAGTTATCAGAAGAAACATCTTCAGGATGGTATCAAATAATGAAGTCGATAGTGACAAAAGCACTTCAGTTTGAAGCAATGAGAATACTCTGAGAAAGTATGGAGAGTGGTGAATGGGTATTCTTAATAACTTGACTGTCTTTTTTGTATCCTGATGAGATTTCATTCAAACTTCAAGACTTACAAAGAAATTTATGCTTGTAATCCACTCCATAAATGCTCCAAATTTTAGTAGGACAGGGATTTTTGGTTCCTCTTTCTTTCTTTCTTTCTTTCTTTCTTTCTTTCTTTCTTTCTTTCTTTCTTTCTTTCTTTCTTTCTTTCTCTTTCCTATCTTTCTTCTTTCCTTGTCAGGAATTGGGCTTGAACTTGTGGCCTGGGCAATGTCCCTGAGTTCTTCTACTCCTGGCTAGTGTTCTATCATTTTCAAACACAGTGACACTTCTGGTTTTCTGGTGAATAGGCTGTAATTGGCACAAACTATATGAATTCTATTATTCCACATGAAAAAAATGGTTAACATGAACATGGATAATAAGATTATTTTTATTTTTAATAATAATAAAATATTTTATTTCATAAAAATATTGAATAAAAATATTTTATTTTTAAATATTTAATATTTAACAAAGATATTTAATAAAAATACTGAAAGAATTCCTGTTGGCTGCCATTTTCTTTTCAGTTTTATTCATCAGTATTAAATAAATAAATATGAAAAGAATGATGATTGGACATATTGAGTAACATCCTTAGGTATTTACTAGTAGAACCAAGGTTTAAAAATCTCTTGTTCGAAGGTTCTTCATGTTCTTGGTACCTCACCCATATCCCCTTCTTTTCCAATTAAGGTTCGAACATGAGGTTGAAGAACAAAATATGCATGTATGCTTGAAAATCTGGAAACATTTGAAAGGTGATACAAAAGCAATTTGTTAGAGAGGCATGCTAAATGGTAGCTACTCAAGAAGCTGAGATCTGAGGCTTGTGATTCGAAGCCACCCTGTGTAGTAAATGCTACAAAACATTTAACCACAAAAAATCCACAAGAGGAGCTGCGGCTCCAAGTGGTAGAATGCTAGCCTTGAGCAAAATAGTCAGCTCAGGTCCCAAGATCCACAAAAAGAAAAGGAAATAATAAAGAAGGAATAAAATAAATTTTAAAAATGTAATAAAATAAAATAAAAATAAATTTTAAAAATAACAGGAATAAAACGAGCTCTATGGTAAAGATAATTCTTTAGTCAGAAAGTATAACAAAGGAGCAAAGCAGAAATAATTTTCCCCATAGTTAATAACAGAAATAACAATAATACCACTGAAGGAATAATGAAGCATGTAAAGTTACTTTTAAAGGAAACATCTGTGCACTGAAACCAAACTCATAAAACATTTATTAAGTAAACCCACATTATGACATTAATCTGGAAAGTAGCCTAGAAGTTAAGAAATAAACATAATAAGCCTGAATACATGGGTGCGAATTCATTTTTAATGTGATCTTAACACTTAGTAGAAACTTGTCAATGTTACTTAATATACCCTAATTATTGTCACATGTAAGTTGGTATTGTTTCTTGTTCCACATTGTATGTATTTTTCTATTTTTTTCTGTTCATTTTATTTCATGGCGGACCTTATCCACCTTGAATCATGTGGTAATTTTGAGATTTCAGTATTAGCTATTAACCTAAAGGTCAAAGAAAAAGTGAGCAAAATCATATACTATTATTGCTGGTGTTTTTAAAGATAAATAATTTAAGACTATAATATTGAAATGCAACTTGTTATCACAACAAAGCACAGTAAAATTGAATTCAAATGATAGCAGCTAGTAGATTTTGAAAGATAACTTATTAAGCCATTTCAGTGTCCGATTGTACAATTATAAAATAAATGTGTGTTTGTGAGTATTTGCATGAATATATGTATATATGTATTATTAGATACATTTCTATACAAAATAACTATTTATGGGAGAGAGGGGATAATGGCAAGGAAACTTTCCTTATGGAATGTCTGGAATAGAGCAGTTCTTAAAAATCTCTTGTTCCAAGGTTCTTCATGTTCTTGGTACCTCACCAATATCCATAGTTTTCATAACTATGGAAAAATATTTGAATAACATTTAAAATAAAGGGGAGAATGCAGTCAACAATTCATTGTGCAGCCTACAAAATTAAGAAAAGTGAGGAAATGGGTGAGCACAGGATGGTGGGAGAATGTTGAAAACTGACAGTGTTCAAGATGCCTTGTGTTCATAAACTGCTTTGTTAAATGGCAACTCCTTTGTCTAATTACATATATCTATATCTATCTCTCTCTCTATATATATACATATATATATACATATATATATATATATCTCTCTCTATATATATACATATATATATAGAGAGAGAGAGAGACAAAGGAGGCTAAATGTTAAGCATCAATGGCTCAAACTTGTAATCACAAGTGGCCGAGACTGGAAGATCATTGTTTAAAGTAATCCTGGGTAGAAAAGTCCTTGAGACCTATATTTCCAATTAACCAATAGACAAACCTCAAAGGCTGGTTCAAGTAGTAGAATGTTAGACATAAGCATAATGGCTGAGAGACAATGCCCTGGCTTTGCTCCTGTTGGTCCAGGCTGAGATAAGGTTGGCTGAATAGGTAGAAGCACACAGTGAGGTAGAATTTCCAGGCTCATTGAAAAGGGGCTGAGATCCTCGTCGCCACACCAAGAACCTAGCCTCTACGACTTCAATATGTCCCTGGGCTCTAGCTCCTTCAGGTCTCACTAAGTCCTGATAGCACAGCAGATTTGGAGAGGGAGCCTCCAACATGTGGACTTTTGGGGAATAATTGAGTTTGAAACTACACCAACTTTTTCATTGGCTGTTTCCCGAAGTGGAGCCAAGTAACCTCTGTGTTAAGAGACAAAGATTGTACGCATGGGTACACATGCCTTTCTATCTTGTCTCTCCCTTTTAAGAACCACCAAGGTTAACTCCTGCTCTAATCCCAATCACTTCCAAAGGACCCAACTATGAACACCATTGTGTTTCCATCCTTTTCATACCTCGAAACTGGGGTATACTCAAAAGTGGGGAACACTCAAAATATGATCAAAACATAGCAGTGCTCTCCTGAGTTCAAACATCTTTAAGTGCATTATTGAAATTATATATTTGTGTCTGATTTGGGCCGCTGATAGTATGAACATTGCATTTGAGAAGATTGGGCTCTCTAAAGAGTAGCAAAATAAAATGAAATATGCCACCAGTTGCTTATTGTTACTATTACCTATTAAACAAATGTGTTTTATCTTATTTTCTGAGTGAAATAAAATGGATTGATGCAAAGAATCATGGCTCTTGATCAAGTAGAAAATTCTGTAGGGCTGTTTCAATTATCCTAAAATATGACAGGAAGACTCAATTTCTTTTGTAATTAAGCCATGAGAAAATTTCCCTATTTGACACCATTAATTATAGAAATTATATAATTATATTCAATTACATAAATATCATATGCATGTTTTAAGTATTGGGGAAGTTCAATTTAAAGGAAAGAAATGTTCCTCCAACAGCTTAGATTAATGAATGCCTTAAAGTTACACAAAGGAGGTTTCTAGAGTGTGCTTGTGGCTTTGCATGCTTTAGACTGCTGCATATAGGGTGTTCTGAGTTCTTTTGAATTTGCTCTTAGTAGTGGACTAAGATTTCTTAACATATCATTTAGGTTAAGATATCCTTTCCAGAAATTAAGAAAATATTGCATTTTAAGGGGATGGGGAGGTGACTCAGTGGTAGAGCGCTTGCCTTGCATGCATGAGGCCTTAGGTTCGATTTCCCAGCACCACATAAGCAAAAAGAAAAAAAAGCCGGAAGGGCGCTGAGGCTCAAGTGGTAGAGCGCTAGCCTTGAGCTGAAGAGCTGAGGGACAGCGCCTAGGCCTAGAGTTCAGGCCCCATGACCGAAACCTCCACCCCCCCAAAAAAGAAAATATTGCATTTTGATGATAACTGAATTTTTCAAGATCTGAATGAGTAAGATTTCTTAACAAAGGTGAAGAAAATACTATTCTTAGGGTAAAAGTGATGAACAGAGGGGTTACTGTTTCATAAGTCTGGTAACCGACATTTCTTTGTAGCAATGTCACCCTTCCCTCCAATCTTCCAATTTTTCCCTCCTATCCCTACCCAAAAGTCATATAGTTCATTTTCAACATAATATCTAGCAAGCATCACTGATGCATATTTAAGGGTGAAGAACTTTACATCCACAATGTGCAAGATCAGAGAGATTAAATTTTGTGTGGTAGGAACCTGTTTATCTGATTTGGGAACAGCAAAATGGTGAGACAAAGGACAAAGGGGGAACCAATGCATCAGAGATATTCACAAGTCATTATGTTGAAAATGCACTTTACAACTTGTGGTGTGCAGTGACGGGGGGGAGGGGAGGAGGGGAGCGGGAGAAAAAGGAGGAGAGGATGATAATGTTACTTATTACCTTATGAATGTAACTGTAACCTCTGTGTGCATCACATTGACAATAAAATTAAATTAAAAATAAAATAATAAAACTGGAGACTGAATGGTTGCTTAGAATATAGAGAAAGAGAAAAATTAAACCTAAAAATGTTTATATAATCACTAGTGCAGAAAACTCTTCACCGTAAGAAAATTTGACTCTAGAAATTAAATCACTTATGATAGATGAAATATCCATATACTAATTTTTATTGAACACATTTCACATTCTCTTCTTCCTGGCTGAGTTTCCTGAATCTTTAAGAACTCAAAGTGTTGTAATTTGTCTTTACAGATAAGGGTAATTATAGTAGTATGGAATATCTACCTTTCAGGAAACTTGTCTCAGTTTACTGTCTCAGCAATCTTTATGATTCGAACATGTTCAATGACTTAATACCCTGTTATAAATTGTATCCATAATGCTTTTGAATTTACATACATACTCATAAACTAGTAGAAATATATTTTAAAACATAATTTGAAATTAGATATCAAATCTAACATACTTAAAGGAAATGAAACTTATTAAAACCATCAGAGGAACATAGTTTGCACATTCTTTTGAAGCCTAGAAATATCTCATATTTTATGCAAATATCCCTGCCCTTCACAAAAACCCAACCCTATTCAACTTTATAATCACAAAGAAAACCAGAGAAATAGTTATATGTAATAACTATAGGCAAATCCAATGACTTGTAAGGCTAGAAAGTAGTGCCTAGCTCATCTGTACAAAGGAAATTTTATGAACTGAGAATTAGAGAAGTGACCTGAGAGATACTCTGATTAATTTTAGATTTCTGACCTTGGGAATTATTAGCAAATATGTCTTGATAATGTAAGCCAGGCCATTTATAGAATTTTTTAAATCAGTTAAAACAAACTAATATAAATTGTTCCAAATTTCATATTACATTTATATCGTTTATATATATGCATATATATATTCATACACCACCACCAGCAGCATCATGTATATATACATGCATATATATGTATATATCATTTGCATACATATACTCAAGTATACATACCATATATATAACATATGAATAACACATATGTGTATATTTGTCTATGTATCCACCTCTAATAGATGGATTAAATGAAAGCTTTGATTATGTAAGTTAAGCCAACATCCCACCAAACAAGGTAGAGCTGTAATTATACCAGAAAAAAATATCTTAAAAGGTAGAGATGGATTGTATTTATTAAGTTTTCCTAAAGGGACTCTTGGGATGGTTAGCATTTAATTTGAAACACAAGAAATTTTTAAAAATGAGAAACTTGAAGACAGTATAGAGATGTAAGAGCAGCAGGGGCACATGAAGCCCTGGTGTAGGGAAAATTGCTTCTTATACTGGAAACAAAGAGAAGAACGTTTGAAATTCAATGGAGAAATATTGTTTTAATGGAAGACTACAATCTATAGTCTTGTAATTGATGTGCTATGATTATGACGAAATCTTTAGAAATCATTGATGTACCAAATGAAAAGGAATGTTATGCAGGAGTTGTGGTTCATAAGGGGAGTGTTTTTCAGTGGAGTTCTTACTACTAAAACTTCAGAAAGTAGCACCTGAAATACTGTTTGGATTATTCAATTTACACTAAATCTAACATTTTAGCATGCTTCACAGGTAATTCATCTCTACGTAAAAGCTTGTCTCAAATGGTAGGTTTTGAGAAATTCTGTCCATATAACTAGTAAAGGACTATCCTCTATACTTGACGAGGGAAAGGTAAGCTGTTCTTTGTTAAAGTGAAAAGATGGTGCATGTACACAGCAGGCAGATCTACTTATTATTAGCAGTAAAATAATTTGAGAACTTAATACCATGTAAGAGAAATGATCAAGAGGAAGTAAATGGATTCAAATTTCATTCATCTCCACCACCACCATCATCATCAAAATGTTTCACAAGATCTGCAGGATTTTATCTTTGAAACTGTCCTATCTCATGAGTGTGATTTAGACTCTGTGTGTGTGTGTGTGTGTGTGTGTGTGTGCGCGCGCGCATGGGACTTGGGCTCGAACTCTGTTCAACCTGCCCCTGAGACTTTTGCTCAAGGTTATTCTAACCTTGAGTCACAGATTCACTTCTAGCTTTTTGGTGGTTAGTTTGATGAAGATTAGGAAAGTCACTAAACATCACCACTCCATGTTGTTAATTTCAGTATCCTCTTGATGGTTGTTGCTAGTGGGCCTCTTTACAAATACATTTACAAATAAAATTATGCACTTAATGTTGTAGAGGCCTAGTTGTAATCTTGTTCCCTCTCAGTTCGTGGTTGCATTGGGGAATTCAAACAGGCTTATATTCTAAACTTCTCAACCTGCTCTCACTGGAATAACTTCTTATAGATGTGCACTGAAAACAAGTGCAATGAGCTTTCCTGTGAAATTCACCGCTCAGCTTATGGAACATTTCACCCCTTCATGTCACCCCCACCTATCTGTCTTGCAATTAATTAGAAAAATAAATTATAATGGTTTGGTTACATGTTTTTGGAAGCCAGTAAAGAGGATGAACTTCAAGTCAGACTCATTTGTGGTCAGAATGCCTATTCATCTGGACTACTTTTCATGAATTCAGTTGGTTTTATTCTCCTTGATATATGTAAAGTTTGTAGATAAAATAAACTAAATGCTAGATTTAAAGTTTGGTAATCTGTATTAACAAGGGATATTTTGTTTGTTTTAAACATTTATTTTTCCTTTAATAAACCCATGTATGCTAGTACTAGCCTTAAAAGGCACCAATTTATTTTTTTCTTGTGATATCAATGAAAAATTCCAAATAATATTTTATTCAGGAAATAATGAACGATATGAAGCCATCTAGATATTAGGTGTGTGTTACTGACCAACGTAGACAAAATTTCTGCTTCTATAAAATCTAATGAAAAGTCATGGGCTCATCTTCATATGCAGGTTCAATTAGTTTAAAAAGAAGGGCATGTGTGGGACTGGGAAGGTGGCTCGGTGGTAGAGCACTTTCCTTGCATGCATGAGACCCTGGGTTCCTTTCCTCAGCACCACATAAGTAGAAAAAGCCGGAAATGGCATGGTGGCTCAAGTGGTAGAGCACTAGCCTTGAGCTGAAGAGCTGAGGGACAGCACCCAGGCCCAGAGTTCAGGCTCCATGATCAGAAAAAAAAAGAATGGCATGTGTATATATACAATTTTTATGTACATGTTCATAAGTATCATATATATTTAAATGCTTCAATGTGGATTATCTTTCCTTATCTAATACTATTATTATAGAATTCAATTTATTTAAATGCGTTACATAAAATATTATTACAATAAGGTATTAATGGAGAAATTTTAACTAACTTAGTCAGAATAGAAATGACAATTAAATTAAGGATTTCTGTTGTTGTTGCTATTTTCTGCACCCTGTGATTCAGAGATTCCTTGAGAATCTGAAATGGGAGTTTCATGTGCAGATGAAGATATGTTGATTGGAAAATAGCAGGTAGATGTTTGAAATGCATATTAACCATTACCTTCAGGAGAGCTGAGCATATTTTCAGTAGTCTACCTAATTCTGTAACAGTGTTTAACTGTCAGTGCTACCTGCTGCTCAGTAATTGACTAGTACTTAGGAGAGAGATGACCTTTAGAAATGCCACTTCTGATCCAGGAATGCTGTAAAAGCCTTCAGGGGACTACAGATCTCTGTATAGCCAAGAGTTGCTGCTCTAGCCACTGTTTTTCTTTACTCATAGCACTAAATGAGTACCAACTTTGAATTGATACATGCAGGCGGTTGTTTCTCATCATAGCAATATTTCAAATTAAATAACGGTTGGACCATCTGAAACCAAACAATAAAATAACAAATGTGAAGCACACATTCCAGCAATTATTTTTGAATATGTTCTTATACAACAAAAAAGAAATTTGGACAACAAAAAAGAAATTTTGGATAACCTGGAAAGTATATTGTCACTTTTTTTGTTATGTTTTCTATGTATGTCAGAACTAAGGAAAAACTCAAATGGTCTCAGTTCTTAGCAAGGAGATGTCAAAGTTAAGCAAAACAAAAAACAGGAAGCTGTTCTTTAAAGGGATAGGATAAGATGGGATCATGTGAAAAAACGTAGATATAGACAAATGAAGAGGGGGAAAATGCAATCACAAATTTAATGGAGGGGCTGGGAATGTGCCTTAGTGGTAGAGTGCTTACCTAGCATGCATGAAGCCCGGGTTCCATTCCTCAGTACCACATAAACAGAAAAGTTGGTGTGGCACTGTGGCTCAAGTCTTAGAGTGCTAACCTTGAACAAAAGCAGCTCAGGAACTGTACCCAGGCCTTGAGTTCAAGCCCCAGGTCTGGCAAAATATAATTTAATGTATATTTTACTAAAGTAAGAAGTGTTAGGGAAGAGGTGGGTAGGGGAGGGATGAGTGACAATGTTGAAAGGGGCGACATTGATCAAGATACATTGTATTTTTAAGATAATAAAAACATTAAACAAGAATCATTGAGTGAATCAAGGTAATTATTAAAACTGCAACATGAAAAATTCTTCTCAGTATTGTCCAAAGGCACTTTGGGGAACATATCTCAACACACATTACATCACAATAAGAATAAATGTTTCTAATAATTGTAGAAGTTAATAAGGTTTTGATGTGTGAAAACAAAAGTAATTTAATAACTCTTGGTTATGATAGGGTGAATACAATTAAAGTAAAGTGTATGCAGTGTGAGAAGGAATAATGAAACCCCTTAAAACTGCATTAAAAGGTTAATAAGAAAGAGTGACGTAGGTGGTGAATATGATTCAATACATTACATAAATGTAATGCAATATGACAACAGAACACTTTCAGACATTAAATACAGTCCTAATAAGATCACATGCTAATAAATATTGCAGGATAGAAACTGATAATCACTCAATAGTTTACAAGAAGTACTTGACATTGTATTGATCTCACAAGTACTTCTTAGCAGTTTTTATACATTAGATGTTATATGTTTAATATTATAAAAGTGGCCATTTGACAAACCATAGTGGTGTTGATGTAGGCTTCTTAATAAAAGCTTGTGTGAAAATTGAATAGTCAAATGCACAAGTGCACAACTAGATATCTGTGTTCCATGAGTTAAAAGGCAATTCAAGTTGATTAGATGGCAAGACATGAAATTATGAAACTACCAGAAGTGTAGGACACCAATGAAATAAAAACATATTAAAAGGGAGTTGGACAAAAAGAATGTTTCTACACAACAAATGGCATGATCAGCAATGATTATATAATCTGATTATATATCACCAAAATGAAAGTATTTGTGAACTGTCAAAATGGGATTACTACTGATTTAGCAATGTCAATGAACAAATATTTACAAAGGAAATGCATTCAGTATTCTAAGAGACTTCTGCAATCTTAGTTTGTTAAAGCACTATCCATACTAGAAAGAAATGGAACCAATCCACATTCAGTGCCCATCAGTTGGCAACTGTAAGCAAATACAACTCTCTCTCATACACACACACACACACACACACACACACACACACAGGGCTGTGAAGGTGGCTCAGTGGTAGAGTGCATGCCTTGCATGCATGAGGTACTGGGTTTGATTCCTCAGCACCACATAAGCAGAAAAAGCCAGAAGTGGTGTTGTGGATAAAGTGGTAGAGTGGTAACCTTGAGCTGAAGAGCTGAGGGACAGTGCCAGAGACCAGAGTTCAGGCCCCACAACCAGCAACACACACACACACACACACACACACACACACACACACACACACAGAGGAATATAATTCAATCACAAAATTTATGAACCCAATTATAGGTTCATACCAGATCCATCTTTACAATAATGAATGAAAAGAAAGGCTAGATGGGTGGCTGAAGTGATTCAAGTGGTAAATCTCTGGCCAGAGCAATAAAGCTTAGTAAAACACAAGGAATTTTTTAAGGTAAAATCTAGAAAATTTATTCTGTCCACTTTCACCTTGAATTTGTAAGTTGTTATGACATGTATTTCCCAGGTAATTAAAAAAAAAGGTTCGTATTATAGTAAAAAAGAAAGAGAGAGAGAGAGAGAGAAAGAAAGAAAGAAAGAAAGGAAGGAAGGAAGGAAGGAAGGAAGAAAGAAAGGAAGGAAGGAAGGAAGGAAGAAAGAAAGAATCAAATGTATACTGACCTTGAAAAAAAATATGTCAATCAAGAAAATTATTATCAAAACCAAGAAAGAATTATTATTTATCAAGGCCTATCATTCACCCGAGCAAAGCTGTTCTTATATTAGGAATGTACTCAGGTGAGTTTGTGATCTGTAATATATACAAATGTATTTAAATGTAAAGAAACATTAACTATCTAGTCTTTCTTTTGTTTTGTTTTAGGTTATAGGATTTGAACTCTGGGCTTTGGCGCTGTCCCTGTGCTCTTCAGAACAAGGCTAGCACTCCCCATGAGACACAGCACCACTTCCTGTTTTCTAGATTTATTGGAGATAATAGTCTCACTGACTTTCCTGCCTGGGCTGGCTTTGAACCTTTATACTCAGATCTCAGCCCCTGAGTAGCTAGGATTACAGGTGTGAGCCATTGGCGCCCGGCTCTTAGTCTCTATTATGCCATATAACTTTAAACAGATGCTAGTTGATTCTGTGAAGGTAACATATATAATTAGCTAATTTATTTACTATAGCTAAGATATGGAACCAACCCAGATGCCCCTCAGTAGATGAATGGATCAAGAAATTGTGGTATATATACACAATAGAATTCTATGCCTCCATCAGAAAGAATGACATTGTCCCATTTGTTAGGAAATGGAAAGACTTGGAAAAAATTATAATAAACAAAGCAAGCCAGGCCCAAAGAAACATAGGTCTAGTATATGTCTGAGACAAGTAGAAAAGGTCAGATAAGTTGATGTTAGTAGAAATGAACCCCAAGAAAAGGACTCAAATGTTTTTACTTTCTTGAGATTGTTTCTAACATATTTATAAGATTATTTCTTTGTTGCTTTGTATGTCCCTCCCCACAGTATAACCCCTGTTTTCACTATATTTGATGTTGGTATACTTTGTGGAAGGGAAGAGAAAAAACAAATTCTCTAAATAGGGATACAGGTGGACCTATTGCAACAATGAGATTTACAAGATGTTTTGTTGAAAAACAAACTTTACAACTTTGGCCAGAGGGGAGGGAGGGGGATAGGGAGGGAAGGCAGAGATGGGAAGGGATGGTAAAGGGAAACAAAGGAGGAGGCAACAATGCTTGATAAGAAATGTACTCATTACCTTGCCCATGTAATTGTAACCCCTCTGTACAGTATTTCCACAATAATATATATATATATATATACATATATATATATATATATATATATAGTGAAGGTAGCAGATCTTTGAAAGTAATTTCAAGGATTATTAAATTTAGGAACAGAAATGTTTACTGAAAATTGACCAATAGTTTTTTTGTTTTGTTTTGTTTTGTTTTTATTGATACTTTTGCACTACACTTCCAAAATGTTTTTTTTTCTCAAAATCAATTCAATTACTAAGTCTTTTTTCTTCTTCAAGTTTTTAGAATTTCAGATGTATTCAGAAAATCTAAATGTTTTACTTCCTTCTATAAGGCTGATGTTGAAACTTAAGTTGTCTGTCCTTCCTAAACCAGATGAATAGTTTTGCTCCTTTCTCTGTATCCTACAATTTTACCTATGTACATGCTGTTGTAAATTTTATCCCACTCGAGTTTCTGCATTAAAATTAATCAATTGATTAGTGTCTGTGAAATAACATACCATTTAAATGCATGATTATTTGACACTTGGTTACCTGTAAAATGTGTTTTATACAACACACTTGTTAACAACCATGTATGTCCAAAATTTATGAATCATATTGGGTTTGTTCACTTGGCAGTTTATCATAATTGTTCTTGCATTTAATTACTATACAATATGGAGACAGTTATTAAACTCCCCAACGTTCATTTAATCATTATTTAAATAAGGTCATGTTGTGCCTATTTCATTTCATTTTATAATGAAAGTTAACCAAATAAACATTGTTACCCTATTAAACATCATTTCCAAATTGTGTAATTATTTCAATTATAATACTCTTTTTACTTATGTGTCTTCATGATAAAAAGTCAATAAAGTTAATGCCATATAGGTCTATTTAAAGTAACTGTTTAAGGTAAAATACTAGTATGCTTCTAACAGGAAGCTTGATGGGAACCAGAATAAATACCCAAATAAACTGTGGTACATAGTTCCATTCATACATGGATAAAACAATAATGTTTTATATCAATTTATTTAAATCTATGACTCTGTACCTCCAATGGATATAAATGATATTGTTTGGTTTTACTATTTGACATGTTGTTTTCTGTTAGCATTTTTAACCATTATTCCTTCCCTCAATTTCTAAACATAGTCTTATCATTGTCACTCTCATACAAAACACTGAATTGAAAATATAGTATCTTAGAAATATGTATTTAATTCACACTTAATCTCCCCATTTAATCTGAAATTTTAGTCACAGTCCGCCCATTATTCTTGTTATTTTTACACTAGAAATAATTTTATTAGTCTTTTCTGATACCATTCTCCTTCAGGAGTCTGAATTTTACCACTGTTGACCATTTTAGCTAGGTAATTACTGTTTGGTGTTACTTGATCATTTTCCCTACATGTAAAAGAGGTTTGGATACCCCATCTTTTTTTTTTTTTTTGACTAGACAGTACCTGCAACTATTTGGAAGCTGATGCTGACACCTGTAATCCTACCTACTCAGGAGGCTAAGAGCTAAGGATCATGGTTTGAAGTCAGCCTGGGAAGGAAAGTTCATGAGCTTCTTTATTTACAATAAACTACTCAGAAAAATCCAGAAAAGGTGATGTGTCTCAAATGGCCCTAGCCTTGAGCATGGAGAAGCCAAGGAACAGAGCCCAGGCCCTAAGTTCAAGCCCCAAGACTGGCAAAACAACAACAACCAAAAAAAAAAATACCATCAAATTCTGACTTTTCTATTTTGAGTTCTCATCTAATTAACTGTTATGTCATTTATGAAATGAAATTCCTCCAATCTTTGTACAACTATCTCTTGTGCTGCTTATTAAAATAGAAAATTATGGCAATTATGCTTTATTATCTCTGAGTGCATCCAAAATTTAAATCTTTTAATATCTTAAGATATGGTATTTATTAATTTTTAGGTCTAATTTATCTTGTATCCTACAATATTTTACATTATCCAAAATACCAAACAAAGTTGTATTTATTTCAATTGAACTTTCATAAATATATCAGTTGATACATAAAACATAAATCTCATTCCTTCTCCCCAAAACACTGTCATACATACTTGGTTTTCCAATATAGGATATAACATCTTCTACCTGCAAATCTAAGGATGCCAAAAGTGCAGTGTTTTACATTACTTTTCTCTTCACTACTATAGTAGATGTTCTCCTTTAAGATATGTTGCTAATTTCCACTGTCATAATTTTAAACTATGTTTTATGTGACTTACAGAAGATTTAATGTTTCCATTTTTACGTAATGATAAGAAATCTTCTTTTAAATTTGCTTAATCATTTTATTTTCCTTCAAGAGAAATTTTCTAAATTAAACATTTACATATATATTTCTGTAAGTTGCTTTCAGTAACTATTTTTCAACGCTAGTGTGAATTCAAAGAGAGCAATGTTTTAGAACATTATAAATAATTGTAACTACATATCATTAAGATAAATATTAATAAGAAATATATTTTTCTACTTTTCAGGTAAAATTACTTTAATTATTTACTTTTTTCATCTATATAAATAATAAAATATTTGCTCTCTAGGAATATCATATAGTATTAATGAAATGACATAAATCAAATTTTATAAAATGCTTGCATGTTAAAATTGATCCATGTGTGTATTTTAATCACTCTCTTTGCTTGAAGTTTTAATTCTATGCCTCCATCAGAAAGAATGTCATTTCCCCATTAATCAGGAAATGGAAAGACTTGGAAATAATTATATTAAGTGAAGTAAGCCAGGCCCAAAGAAACATAGGTCCCATGGTTTCCCTTATTTGCAATAACTAGTATATGTCTGGGACAAGCAAAAATGGTCATAAGACCAGATAAGATGAAGTTAAACAAAATGAACCCCAAGATAGGGACACAAGTGGTTTTTTTTTTCTTGCTTGCTATCGTTTCTAACATATTTACAAGGTACCATGTGATTTTTTTTGTTGCTTTGGATGTTCCTCCCAAACTCATACAGTATAACCCCTGTTTTCACTGTATTTGATGTTCATCTAAATTTGGGGATGGGAAGGGAAAAAACAAAATGTTAAAATAGGTATACAAGTTGACTCATTGTACAAGACACTATGTTGAAAAATGAACTTTACAATTTAGGTGGGTGGGGGGAGTGTAGATGTGGAGGTGGGAGGGAAGTGATGGTAGGGGAAAATTAAGGAGGAGGCAACAATGCTTAATGGAAAATGTACTCATTACCTTGCTCATGTAACTGTAACCCCTCTGAACAGTATTTTCACAATAAAAATGTGTACAAAAGAGTACATCAATATAAAAAATAATATGCTGTATAAAATATGATTATAATTGTGTTATGATGGGAATTTTACATGAATAATCAAAAATATGTTATTTCACATCCATATGTAAAATTACATAGCATTGTCAATATTTAAGTTCCCTTATAATTCTATTTTTGAAATAACCAATTGCAGAGACAAAATGGTCTATAGAGTATTTTAATCAAACTCTGATTTTATAGAAAATAAGATGAGATATACTGTCATTCTCTGAAGGAATTTTAGAGACATTAGCAGTATTAACAGTTCTCCCACATGAAATTATGTTCTTACATTGAGGCTATCCTTAAGCTAGAGTCCCCACTGATCATTATGTCATGCCATAGTGATTTTATGTAGTATTTTGATGTAATATTAGACTTTATCACATTAAAACTTCTGATAATATATTCTGGGGTTCTAAAGATAACTTTTTGGAAAACTGTAACTGAAAATCTTTTCCCAGTAATTTATAGAAATGAATCCCAAACAAAAATAATCATGTTTGATTAACTATTTGCTACTCTACTCAGTAAATCTTATTCATACACAAGGGAAAAACAAACATAGTGTGACAAACAAAAACTAAATGAATTTACCACCATTAAACCAGCACTACAAAGATACTCAAAGAAAACATTTTACATACAAAAGATAAACATAAACATGAAAAACAAAGAAAATATAGCTATGGCATCAGCAGTGAAATGTACAATGCATATAAAAATTAAATTTATCGAGGAATGTTCCATGGATTCCTAATTTTTCCAGAACCTTCATCATAAAGGGGTGTTGGACCTTGTCAAATGCTTTTTCTGCATCTATTGAGATAATCATGTGGTTCTTATCCTTGGTCTTGTTGATGTGATGAATTATATTTATTGATTTGCGTATATTGAACCAGTTTTGCATCCCTGAAATGAATCCTGTTTGATCGTGGTATATGATTTTTTAGATGAATTGTTGAAGTCGATTGGCCAATATTTTGTTGAGAAGTTTTGCACCAAAGTTCATCAAAGAAATGGGTCAATAGTTCTCTTTCTTTGATGAGTCCCTCCCTAGTTTTGGGATGAGGGTTATTATGGCTTCATGGAATGAGTTCAGTAGTGAACTTTCTCTTTCAATGTCATTGAAGAGTTGGAGTAGTATTGGTGTGAGTTCTGCTTTGAAGGCCTTCTAGAATTCCACTGTAAAACCATTTGGTCCTGTATATATACACAATGGAATTCTATGCCTCCATCAGAAAGAATGACATTGCCCCATTTGTTAGGAAGTAGAAAGACTTGGAAAAAAATAATATTAAGTGAAGTAAGTCAGGCCCAAAGAAACATAGGTCCCATGGTTTCCCTTATTTGCAATAACTAGTATATGTCTGAGACAAGCAGAAAAGGTCAGGTAAGTTGATGTTAGGGAAATGAACCCCAAGATAAGTATTCAAATGTTTTATTTTTCTTTCATGCGATTGTTGCTAACACATTTATAAGATGATTTCTTTGTTGCTTTGTATGTCCCTCCCCCACAGTATAAGCCCTGCTTTCACTATATTTGATGTTGGTATACTTTGTGAAGGGGAAGGGAAAAAAACAAATTGTTTAAATAAGGTTACAGGGGGACCTGTTGCAACAATGAGATATACAAGTCGTTATGTCAAAAAATGAATTTTACAACTTTGGTGGGGGGGGGGATTGGAACGGGAGATTATGGGAAGGGATGGGAAGGGGAAACAAAGGAGGAAGCAACAATTCTTGATAAGAAATGTACTCATTATCTTGCCCATGTAATTGTAACTCCTCTGTATGGTATTTTCCCAATTATAAAAAAGAATTCTCCATTAAAATCTGTTTCTCATAGCATGCCAAAAAAATTAAATTTAGTGGAAATATGGCAGGGACACTAACATACCTTTCAATCTGAATATTCAATTTGAATGGATCAACTCACCAAAAAAAAAAAAAAACATAGTGAATCATATCAGAGTCAAGACCAATTGACCCTCTGTTATTCTGATGGGTTTGTCTTTTATTTTTCTCTTAAAAGTGTATTTTTTTCTCAAGTTAAAGATTTAATGTTTTCACTACGATGTGTCTTGGATTGATTATTTTCTGGTTTTGTCTGGTGAGTGTCCTAAATTTATGCTCTGTTGCTCTGGTGCAATCTTATGAATGCTCTCCAAATACATTATACAGTGGAAGTGCAGAGTTCTACAAACGGTCCCTTAGTTCTTTCTTTAAGGTACCTTGTTGCTTTGGCTGCAGTTTTTAGCTTGTTCAGATAAGACGTTGGGAATGTACTGTAATTCCTGAGTCATATTCTCAGCCCTCTTGGCTGCAACTTCCTCAAGCTTGCTGATCGTTCTTCTATGCTAAACTCTGAATCCCATGAACTTGTTGCAGTTTCTGTAGTCATCCTCAAGGAGTGAGGCCTTGTTCAGCTAGGGAGAGCAGGACTGCCAATCACCACATGTTTTTATGCCCAAACACACATTGGCTTAAATTTCTTAGAAGTTCCTTGTCAGAACCATTCCCAGCACATGACCACTTCCCATTGGCATCTATCCCAAGATTCACTAATCCATAACTTTCCTCTGGATTTCAAACCCCCAGTGCAGGCTAGTTTCAAACCCTGCCTTGCTGCAGAACTTATGAAGATAGAGCCATCCTTCAACAATGAATTGGCTCTACCATTATGATCTCCAGGTAACAGGAATTTCTCTGGACAAAGAGGGCCAGGTCTCAATTACCTATTTCCTTCACTGTGCTAGGTCCCTGGTATTCAAACTTGTCAGTGTGTTCGTGTCTGATATTCTCTCTCTCCACAATAACCTTTCATGCCTGTTGGAAGCTCCAAGACTTCCTAACCCAGGATGATTTGTTCTTACAATTCTCTCAGGGTAGCTGAGTCTCAAAGCTTACCTGTTAGCGAATTCTTAGGTCCCCGAATTTGAGAAAGCTTGTCAGCTATAGGCTGTCTGCTGTTTGAAAAATGTTCCTCAGGCAAACAAACTTTCTCTCAAAACTCTCAAGAAAATGATTACTCTTCTAAACTTGTCCATGTCAGACCTGTTCTCTCTTCATGGTCAATTTTTTTTCTTTTTTTTTTTTCTTTTTTCTTTTTTTTTTATTGTGAAAATACTGTACAGAGGGGTTACAATTAGATGGGCAAGATAATGAATACATTTCTTATTAAGCATTGTAGCCTCCTCCTTTGTTTCCCCTTCCCATCCCTTCCCATCCTCCCCCCCACCCCCACCCAATCCTTCCTCCCCCCCACCAAAGTTGTAAAGTTCGTTTTCGACATGACAACTTGTACTTCTCATTGTTGCAACAGGTCCACCTGTATCCTTATTTAAACGACTTGTTTTTCCCCTTCCCCTCCACAAATTATACTGACATCAAATACAGTGAAAGCAGGGGTTATACTGTGGGGGAGGAACATACAAAGCAACAAAGAAATAATCTTGTATATGCGATAGAAACAAATGCATGAAAGAAAAAAAACATTTGAATACATATCTTAGGGTTCATGGTCAATTTTGCTGGCCATTTTCCTCTAAGATACTACCGCTGGACACGGGGAGACTCACAGAACTGGAACTGTTCCTGTTTTCAAGGTCCTTGGGAACCTCCATTTCAAATAAGTATGGCCCCTAATCCCAGTTCTCTGACGTCATGGGGAATGGAAGTCATTCCTCTTTGTTGCCTGTCTCTCATTCTGAGGAGTCACTGTCCTACCAAATCAAATCATTGATTTAAATCTTACTGGATGTTAAAAAGCTTGTCTTGTAGCTGTGTCTAATTTTCTGCATGGGGGCTGACTACTTTAACATGTAGTGGAACCTTCAACGTTGTTTGTTCTTGGAAAAAAATGTAGGTGGGAGCCTTAAGTAATTTGCAAATTCACTCTGTTGCCTTTGTTTCTCTTGGTTTATCAACTATGTTCCATTTTTCCAGAACCTTCCTCTCTTTCTCCCTTCTGACATCACTCATTCCTTACCTTGATTCTTTTTATTTGAGAGTCAGATGGAAGTTTCTCTTCCCTCTGCTCTTTTGGCAATGACTTCAGAATTGGGAGATTATTTGATTTGACTAATTTTAAACTAAGTATTATTTTATTTTTCTTCCCATTAAAACATAATATTCTATATTCTTGCAGCATGTAATAAAAGTATGCATCAGCTTCAGTGGAAATGACTTCTTTCACTCTACTACTATTACAGGCGTCTACAGTTTCCATCTCTTTTACCCTTTGTATCCTAAATCATCAGTGTCCTATCCTATCTTAATCCAATCTTACATTGTTCTTCTTTCCTGGATCAGATAACGTAAATAGCTTTCTTAGAAAAGCCTTTATATTTTAGGATTCCTTGTTTTCTAAGATTGTAGTAATATCAGGGATAAGTGAAAAACAAAATCATTTACTATATATATATATATAGTATAAACCTATAAATATAAATATATATACATACATACATATATAAACCAAGCTCCTTTTGAAGTGATGATGAATGAGACATGAGAAGAGAGCAGTGAAAAAAAGCGGTGAATTATCCACGCAGCTCCAGCAGCATCTTCTGGACAAAAAGAAAAAAAAAAAAAGTAAAAGAACAGCAGTGAATCCGTATTTCTAACCAAACTCCTTTTCTTTCTGTTCAGTACTTGAAATGAAAACTAACAAAACAAGCCATATTTTATGAGCTATGTTTTTCATGGATCTTCCACTTAATCTCTCTTCAATGTGGGATATAAATATGGCATTACTAAATTAGTGAAGGAGATTGTTCAGGTAATTATGAAACCTAATCGCATTTTTCTATTCAAATGAGTCATATGTAAATGAAACCATAAAGAAACTGTTATAATGACTTTAAATTTTGTGATTGAACACTTCAACATTTATAATAAATAAAATTGCATTACTTAGATTAGAATTTTCCCTAAGGGAGGGGTAACAATGTTTGACAAGAAACATATTTAATACCTTACTTATGTAACTGTAATCCCATTGTACATCATCTTTACAATATAGTAGAGTACAATAAAATAAAATAAAATAAAACCTTGTATTGCAGGCTAGGTCCCAATTACTATGTCTGTTACGAGTTAACAGAAACATGTCAGAAGAGACCAAGTGGAAGTTCGTCTGGCCATTTTGGTCGTTCTTGTGAGGAGTATGTTTGACAGATGACAGTTCATCTCCTCTTTTGCTTTCCTGTGACTCTGAAATGAGCAGCTTTATTCTCTTAAGGGCTCCCCAAAAGCACTTAAGCCAAAATACCACAGACTAAAATCTCTATGACACTATGATACTATGAGCTAAATCACAATTTCTTTCTTTGTAATTTATTTCAGGCAATTCGTCACTGTTATGAAATGCTCATTCACGTACATGACAGGAAAAAAATGTCTATGTATGGCAAGATGATATTTGTTGTTGGCTAATTATCTTCTTTGTGATGTAACAACTAAAATGGGTTATGGAACACATTTTAGTAGTTGTATGTATCCAAATAAAACCTTTCTTTTTAATTACTTTAAAATGCTGATGGAATTTTGTGCAACAAGAGACAAGAGGAGAATAACCCCAAGTATTATATTTAAGTGAGAGATTTTTTGAGAAAATGATACATTGTACTTCTGAATTATTACAGAAACAGCACCCTATTCCGGGTCATGTAGCACATGATAACATATAATTGCAATGCAGTTCTGCTAGCTGAAGCATCATGCAGTAACTAGAGACAATGATACCATTTTGTATGCAGCAAGGGGGACATTTTTCTCAAATTTCTGGTCATAAGATTTCTCTTGTTTTTCTTTCTTTTTTTTTTTTTTTGTGAAAATACCATACAGAGGGGTTACAATTACATGGGCAAGGTAATGAGTACATTTCTTATCAAGCATTGTTGGTCCTCCTTTATTTCCCCTTCCCATCTCTTCCCATCCCCCTCCCCCCACCTCCCACCCTCACCCCACTACTAAAGTTGTAAAGTTCATTTTTGGACATAACGATTTGTACATCTCATTGTTGCAATGGGTGCACCTGTATCCCTATTTAAATAATTTGTTTTTTCCCTTCCCCTCTACAAAGTATACCAACATCAAATACAGTGAAAACAGGGGTTATATCTTGTAAAGATTAAAATTCAGCAAAACAGATCTTTATTAAGTACTCCAGAAAATGGTGTTAACATTGTGATGAGCATTAAAACCAAGATACATTATTTATGTGCATTTATTTAGGATTTCTGTATCTTTTGCATATGTTTTAGGAACAATGTCAATTCATACAAAGTTCCAGGAGTTTTGATGTTCATTCACTTCATTTGTGAAAAGGATTAGAAAAAGCTAACAATTAAAAAAAATTAACCCATCAAGTTCAAAAGTATAGGATGAAATTGTATTTCTTTAGGTAGTTTTCATATTTTCAAGAAGGCTTCTAAAATTTTCAGCGTAAGTTTTCTTCATATTATAGTGTTAACTTATGTTATTTAGTCTTATTAAGATATGGGAAGTTTTCCAGGAATCATTTTTAATTAATTTCTATTATTTAAACTATTTATTTATGTATGTATGTTTTTCCGTTTTTTTTTTTTTTCTGGTCCTGGGGCTTGAATTCAGGACCTGGATGCTTTCCCTGACTTTCTTTGGCTCAAGGCTAGCACCCTACCACTTGAGCTACATCACCACTTCTGGCATTTTCTGAGTAGTTTCTTGGAGGTAAGTATTTCATGTTCTTTCCTGCCTGGGTTGGTTTCAAACGGCAATAGTCAAGTCTCAGGCTCCTGTCTAGTTAGGATTACAGATGTGAGCCAATGGTGACTGACTTAAATAAGATATATTTCATTAGCTTGTATTAGTTTCATTAAAGTGATATTGAGATATGAATACAATGTCTCCTAGTAAATTTTCTCTCCATCACTCTGCATCATCTCTTCAGTTTGTACTCAGATGAGCAAACTTTATCTTTCACACCATAAATTGCTTATTTGGGAAAGAAAAAATGACTAAACAAATGAATACAAAAAATCATGAAATAATTCAAATTTGGACTTCTCTCACAATGAAATAAAATTTCATATTTAATCCCAGCCCTTCAACACTAATTAATAAAAAATAGAATCATGAGCATGTTACAAACACCCATAGTAACTGTCAAGAATGTACTGATTACATTTACTTCACACACAGCTACACTAACACTGAAATTGTTATTGCTCAACCACATTATACAATCATTTTAAGAATTTTTAATTTCATAATTAAATCTGAATTGGGCTGAAGCTAATTGCACATGTTCCTTCTTCTGGTTTTATTCTCTAATGTGTCATTTATGGTGTAATTAGTGAATGAGTACATTATTCTTAGTGAATCAAAGCCAGTTCTAGTTAGACATGACGAAGAGACTGTAGCATACTGTTTTCAAAGAGACTGTATCTTTATTTGGTGTTCACTATTAGAAAAACAATGTCCATCACCATTTTTCAGCTTGTGGGGGCAGAGAAAATGTGACACAGAATTTACAGACTCTCAGAATAAAAAAAGATGCACATAAGCAACATTGCCATTTGATGTTTGCTAAAGAATAAATCATAAAACCTTATCAGTAGATGAATTCATTAATGAGTTATGTGAGAGGTTGAATTCTTTTCCTTATTTAGACAAGTTTAAACCATAATTGTTAACATAGAAAGGGAATCATTCACATGGAGACATTCAAAATACAATAAATTTTCCCCCAATTCTCACTCAGGTAGTTATAAGCATACATAGATTGAGAATTTGGCAAGAAATTTCATTCAAAAAATTATCTCTTTTATAATGTGCTAGCACTATGAAACTCAACTTTTTATTCAGACAGATTTTTGTAAACAAGGTATCATGTTTACTTATTTGTAGTGTTACTGTTTTGATCTCAAATATTCCTCAAAGATTCACTTCTGCTCTAGAGCAGAAACGCTGAGAGGTGAGGAACTTGTAAAATGGTATATTATCCAATCAACTGATGGTTTTAAAATAGAATGGACTTTTCTAATGGTGGCCGAACCTATGGGAGGTGTGGCCTAATCACGTGAAAGGATATCGCCTCTCTCAGTCTTTTTCTCTATTGCTCTCTTTGCTTCCTGAATGCTATGAGTTGAATTTTGTTTTGTACTGTTTGCTTTGCTTTGCTTTTTGCCGTCTTGTAACTTGAACTGTAGGTCTGGGCATTCTCTCTGAGCTATTTTGCTCAAGGCTAGTAGTCTACCTACCACTTGAGCCAAAACTCCACTTCTGGATTCTGGGTGGTTAACTGATGATAAAATTCTCATGGGCTTTCCTGCTCAGACTGGCTTTAAATCACAATCTTTAGCTCTCAACCTCCCAATTAACTAGTATTAAAGGTGCAAACCACCAGCACTTGGCATGTTAAGTACACATCTTGAACTGTGAGCCAAAATACATCTCTTAACCTTAAAGTTGATTCTCTCAGCTATTTTGTTAAGTTCAAAATCATAGCTACCAGGTCTAATATCTTTGCTGTGAAAAAAAAAAATATCTACATTGGAAAAATAATGCCCACGAATAATTTCAAGGAATAGAAATTTAGAATTAAATTTATTCAGTGATTCAGACCTTACACTACTTTCAGTTATCTCTTGCTACCCAGCTCCATCAAAAGCCCTTCCTTTGACAAACCAAAGGGAGTTGAAGGTAACACCATTCTTTGACATAGAACAGCTCTCCAATCTAGCCATTGTAAATGCTGTTTTTGGGAGAGATGTTTTTCCAATTATATGTTATCTTCATGTTCAATATTTCCACTGTATAAATCAATACAATATATACCAAAAATAATGCTTGCAAAATCTTAATAGCTTAATATATGTATTTAATTGGTCCTTTACCACACTGAAATTTCAAGTTGACTTCAGGCTTACTCTGTTTCATGGAGAAAGCTCAAAAAATCGTTCTCTATTTGCAGCCTTGCTGAACTTATTGCTGTGGGGAAAGATAGCACTCTGTTTTGCTTTTTTTTTTTTAACACCTGTGATTAAGTAAGATTTTTGCAGATAAATCTGTAACCAGAACTTGCCATTAATACATTTGGATTAATGCCATGTTCTGACAATAATTAAAAGTACATAGTAGTACATAGTCAACAAAAGCACCCTGATTATCTCTTTCTCTTTCTCATGGTTATCATATAATCTAAAAGATCTATGGTCATTCATACTTGTTGCATTTTTCTCAAGCCTTATCAGTTCTCAAAATTCCACATTTCCTAAATGCAAACTATGCCCTGTCACCCACTTCCAAAAATTATGTACAACATGCTGAAAGATCTGGAAACTAGTCTTTCTTGCTTTTCCTTGTTTGTGTTCATTCTGACATCAGCTCTTTTTCTATCACTCTCTCTATTTATATATTTGTCTCACTCCATTGTATCTACTGATTTTTTTTTCATTCTAGTCCTCTTGGTCTCCTCTTGTGTTCCTTCTAACACTGCAATATTATATTTTCTATTCCTCAGGTGACTGATTCTTTCCATCTGTCACTTAGGAGAAGTTATAAATGCTCTTCAATCACAGACAAGGAGTGGGATTCCGTGACTTCTCTGTCATATGCCCCTCCTTGAATGTGTGTCCTAATTCAGTGAGCCTCTCTCTCCCCTCTTTCACAGGACTTGTCTCAATTGTACATTTCACTAAAATCTACCAAAAATTAGCTTAAAAATACTTCAAAGAGCTGAAATATATAGAGGGAACTGATTACTGACTAGATATTGTAGGCTACGACATAAATATGGAAAATAACCATTTTCATTAAAATTATATTTCTTCAAAGGCTTCAGAACAAAATTCATAACATTCTTAAAATCCTACCTCATACCATGTTTGACAAACATCCTTACGAATTATTAAAGAGAGTGCTGAATTATTTAAAGGGGTTTATGCAAATATCTTGTTAAGTTAATTTACTTTATACTATTTCATGGAATCTACTGAGACATTCAATACAGTTATCTGTATTTTACTGCTACTGCTGAGCCACAGTATTATAAAACTAGCAGCTGTTGAAACTAAAGTTTATATTTAACATGTTCTAACTCCAATGTAGTTAGTATCCTAATATATTTAACATGTTCTAACTCCAATGTAGTTAGTATCCTAAATGTCTGCAAATGTTGAACATCTTCCTCCCTTCATGTCTCTAGCATTAGAAATCATTTAATACCCCTTCATAATGCAAGTCCTAAAATATTTGATGACGTAATTCACTGGTTTGCTGCATATTTCTGATTATTTGCTTTTTCATTTCAAAGACATACATTTATTTATTTTTGTTTGTTTTGTGCCAGTTCTGCTGGAGTTCTGCCACTTGAGCCACATCTCCACTTAATGGAAATCAGACTCTCACTGGTTTTTCTGTCTTGGTTGGCTTCAAACCACAATTCTCAGATCTCAGCTTTCTGAATAGTTAGAATTATAAATGAGAACCAACAGCCCAGCCCAGTAATGCATTTCTAAAATTCTACCTACTATATTTTATCTCATTTAATATTTATCAATATACACACTTTCTTAAGTAAATTATTGCTTATTTTTGACTAGAATCTTGTGTTTACTGAATCATATATTACATGATCTTAAGTATGTGTTAAATTTATTAATGTACAAATTAAATTCTTTGGCAAGCTAGTAATATATAATTTAAAATATTGAATGAGAACACACATTCAAAGAGATTGAAGAGGCTCCAGAAAATTTTGCTAAACTAACACATAAATAAAACAGTGATAAAACTATACTGTTATTAATTTATTTTTCATAAAATATCATGATTTCTAGACCCCAAATCCAATTTTATCATTTAAAATTTATTTTATGAGATTTTTGTACCACATACAATCCCAGTAAACTTGAATTTATTCATGATTTATAAATTTTAAGAGTAATAATAAGCAATGTGCATATGTACAAATGGAATCAGGTTGTGAAATAGGGTAGATTAGGGAAAGAATGATAGAATGGAAATAAAATATTTAAATATTTATTTAAATTTAAAATTTTATAATGTATTGTATTTGTAACCAAAATTATGCCTTTTTGTCAATACTAGAGTTTGAAATCAGGTCCTCAGGTTAGCTAGGCTAGTAGTTTACCAGGCAAGCCACACACTCAGCCCTATAAAATGATTATTTCTATTGAAATTTTGTGGAAATAAATGCATGACTTTTTATTTAAAGTTAATATGTTTTAATAGATACCAGAAAACATATGCAATATGAAGGTCCAATAAGTAAAATTTTGCAATATTTTATTATGCTAAATATTGATTTCAATTCTGATGAAGACACAGTGGAAAATGTATGTTTGTGTAATTTTAGAGAGAATGAAATGAAGTTTAGGAGAGCCATTATGGAAAACACTGTTAAAAGTATTACATTTACTCAAAAAAATTAAGTATTAAAAATTTAACATAATAAGACCCACCAAATGTAAAAAATAGTATAATAAGACCTCCAAACCTACTTTTTAGTGTGTATCCAAATTTATAAAGGAAATGCACCAAATAAAAATCTGTTACCTATGTTTATTGATGCTCGAAGAAATAGAAAATTTGAAGTGCTTATCATTTCATTGGATTAGGGGAAATGAGTCCCTGTTAAAATAGAGCACTAGTCAGCAATAAAAAGTAAAACTTTGTAATCTGGGACAACACTAATGGAACTGAAGATCATTGTATTCAAAGAAGAAATCCAGTCACAGAAGGACAGATTCTTCATGACTTCTCTCACATATGCATCTAGCAATTCTGATCTCATGGAAATGTAGAGAAAGTGATTATCAGGAAAGGTACATGAAGTTTGATCAATGCATATAAAATCCTAGTAGGAAGTTTAAATGTTTACATGAGAACATATTATTCCTAGAAATAAATTGACATTCTAGGCACAGAATGTCAACATGTATAACAATTGTATACTGTCTAATTCACAAAATTAAAATAATTAATTTAGTATTTTCTGCCTGAAAAAGGGATAGTTTTGGGGGAGATAAACATATTTAAGCTGATTAACTGTAATACAGTGTATACAATTCTAAAAACATCACACATTTACCCAACATAATATCACAATAATACATATTATACATATACAATTATTATTAAATTATATATATATATTATATAGCTTATATTGTATAGATAGTATGTATATTTATTATATATTATAATACCCTATAGTATATATAGTATATATAGTGTATATATTTATTATATATTACAATACCCCAATATATTAGTAGAGTTTGGGGATTTTGTACCAGTTAAGACAGAAAAAACTAACTTTAGGGGCTGGGAAGGTGGCTCAGTGGTAAAACGCTTGCCTTGCATGCATGAGGCCCTGGGTTCGATTCCTCAGCACCATATAAGCAAAAAAAAAAAAAAGCAAGAAGTGGCGCTGTGGCTCAAGTGGTAGAGCACTAGCCTTGAGCTGAAGAGCTGAGGGACAGTGCCCAGGCCCAGAGTTCAGGCCCCACGACCGGACCCCCCCCCAAAACAAAACAAAAGAAAAATCTTTAAACAAAAAGCATGATTATTTGATTGTACAAAGAAAAGGCCAGTATCTAGATATGTATTGTTTGAAAAGCAACTGAGGATTAAAATACAGAATGTTATTCCCATTATTAAATTATCTATGATATGAAGGAGACTTTCTTTAGCGTCATTTCCACTGCATAATAAATATGGGTGTATTAAATGTGACTTCAAAAAACTAAATATTATAAAATTATCATAATATATTATCAAAATGTTTCAGGCAAACATCCATGAGTGTTAATACAAATATCCAGTACAGTATAATTATCACTCATACAAGCAAATACTAATATTTTTCATCATTTGTACATTATTTTTATTTATTTTCCTATTGGCTCTTCTCATAACCTAGAGTTAATGTCCTTTTGTTTGTGATACATGGGTAAGAATCTGAAATCTACAGTTATCAAATTGTCATTGAGAAAATATTTGTCATTCCAGTTAAATTTGAACATTAACAACTTGGAAACTTACTTCTTTGTAAGTTGTCTGACAAATTTTTGTCAGCCATCCTAGAAAAATATGACTGTATTTATATTCATAAGTATATAAATTGAAGGTGCAAGTAAGAAATTGTACTACATTTAAATCCCAGTGAAGGGCAGCTACAGAGATGCAAACCAATTTTGATTATTTTTCTCATGACACATGCAACAAAATTCTCCTAGTGAATGGGAAACTGCTGGGCTGGATTTGTTCCACATAAAAAATGAAAATGGCAATCTCTTCTTCTTCTTAGTATGGAAAGATTCAATAAAAATATTTCATTCTCCAACTGCCAACTACTACATTTTGGACAATTACAGCACAGACTCTCCCCTTCCCAACTGTACATTTGTGGGGTTTATGTACCAACTAACCAAGACTATTTACGTCATTTGGAATTTATCCTGCCAAAGAGGCAGTTTTGTGTATAAATGCCTCCAATCTGGACAGTTATCCAAAGGAAGCTGTTCAGGTGAAAAACACTGTGATTTACATGCAGATACAATACATAAACTTAAAAATAGTTCAAAAATGCTAACTACACATATGGACTAGACAGGTATATCACTTTCGTTCTGGAATTTTAAACATTCTGGAAATGCTGTCTTTTATTACTATTTTAAATTTAAAGAATGTATGCTCCTTTGAGCATTGCTTATGCAATTTGTTCATGATAAATATTAGAACAATGACTCATGGGATCTAGCAGTTGATATATTGGTAAAGGGGAGAGTAATTTTTTTTCTGCCTGTATAAAAAAGGTAATTACCCTAATGGGATGCATACATATACCTGATGACACAATGTTCCATAGCCTGTTATAAATACATAGCACATGTTGCTTGTTTGTAGTTAAATATTTTACAAGATAAAGCAACTTTGCAAATCATCATGACTGAAATTAGAAAGAAAAACTGTAAGTTTTGAAATTTCTTCTAGGTAGTTTTTGAAATTATAAACCAAAGAAATCACAAAATAAAGAATCATGTTATAAATGAGGTAGAAGTTTTTTAAAAGAAGAATAAAAATGAAACTGAAAAAATATTGAACTTGAACATCTGTTCTATTTTATTTTTTTGCACTATATATAAGGAGAGTCTGTTTTGACAGATGCCATGTTGTTTTGTTTTTTTTAATCTGATGAAAGTCATGACATTGTTGAGTGCTGTTCTATTCCATTAACAACTGACACTCAAGGGAAAGAGATTGTACTGGGAAAGTAACACTTGAATGTTGCAATCTTCAGTACTGGGTGAGAGGGTGCCTAACAATCACCGATACCCAATTGTAAAATTGTAAAAATGGGCTTCTTCATCTTCAAATCTCACCAACTCTGAGGGATACCTAACATCTATCCATATATCTCCCTGTCTGTCTGTCTGTCTGTCTGTCTATCTATCATTTTCAAATCTAACCTAAATATTTACAAAATGATACTATTCAATGTGCAAATGCAGTTAATCACAGACCATATAAATTGTTCAACACAAATTAATCCAATCACTTTATCATATTATAGACTAAAAAGAAATAAAATTGTAAAGTTCATTTTTCAACATACAATTTAGGCAGGGGTGGGGTAGGCAGAGTGTAGTTGTGGAGGTGGGAGGGAAGAGATGATGGGGTAAATAAAAGAAGGAGGCCACAATGCTTGATAGGAAATGTACTCATTACCTTGTTCATGTAACTGTAACACCTCTGTACAGTATTTTTACAAAAAGTATTACAATTAAAAATATCCAGCCCCCCAAATTTTTGAACCCCACTTGTGTGCACAAAGAACATTCATTCAGATTCAGAACACATCATGGTAAAATCTCACAGCAAAATTGGTCTATGAGTTCCTTACTCTAAACTAATAAAAGGAACTAAGCAAATCTTAGTAGCATCACCTTTCTTCATAGTGAAATATTGAGTACTCTGTCATCGTCAAAGACAAAACTCCCTTCTCCACAACCAAGTCACATATTAGAGTGTTAACAAAGTGACTGTATGTGAACACAGAAACTATTAAGGAGTTAAGATTAAATGAGAGCATTAGGATGAAACTTTAAATCCCTATGTCTGGTATTAGATAGTGAAGAAGAAATGCCAGAGATATCAATGCACAGAGAATTGCATGAGAATATCACCTTCTGCAGCCCCGTGGAGAGGTCTTGCTGGAGACTAAATGTGCTACAAACTTCATATTTTAATATAAAAATGATGGGGAAATTAATTTGTGCTGTTTAAGCTTTCTACTTTCTGGTCTTATATCATTTGGTGACAATAGCAAATTAAAATATATTTTTGGAGAAAGGAAGTTTGTTTTTTTTCACTGTTTCTGTTGAAAATGACAGTGAAAATCTACATGGTGATAAGAAAATAAATTGAACTGAAATACATTAAAATATATTTAATTTCTGACAGATTATTTTGTTGAAAGTTACAAAGAATAAGCTAGTAGATTCTGCAATGCATGAGTGGTTTAGAAATGCATAACATGGTTTATAAATCTTCACAAATGCGATATTTTATACTGGCATAAAATAATCATATTGAATTAAATCCAACTGAACCAAAACAAAATGAAATATTTATTCTTAATATATTTGGCTACCTGCAGTAGAACTTTCTACAAATTATAAAAGACAAACACAAAGAATCACAGTAGATCTAAATGTTGGAGAGGTACACTATGTTCATGCACTCAACATTGTTATGGAGTTGATTTAAGTCATTTTATATTTAGATTCAATGCAACTCACAATACCAACAGGTTGAATTCAAAATTTATTCAATGTAAAGGACATTATAAACTTTCAAATGTGGTATATATACACAATGGAATTCTATGCCTCCATCAGAAAGAATGACATTGCCCCATTTGTTAGGAAATGGAAAGACTTGGAAAAAATTATAT
>NW_012267237.1:17168026-17186293 GCF_000151885.1 Dipodomys ordii | reverse complement strand
GGGAAACAAAGGAGGAGGCAACAATGCTTGATAAGAAATGTACTCATTACCTTGCCCATGTAATTGTAACCCCTCTGTACGGTATTTTCACAATATATTTTTTTAAAAAAGAAAATAAAATGGCCAATATAATTTGGAGGTGAAGTAATTTAGTGAACAAATAAGACAACAAAGTAAATAACAGAGTATGGTGTCAGTGAAGGGATAAATCATTGGAACACCACAGAAACTTTTCTGATGGCAAGTGAGTACAGGTCATAGAGAAGAAGAAGATACAATTGTTCTATAACAAAGACACACTTGTGGATTTTTCAGAACCTGACACAAATATTCATATCATCCAATAAGGCATTTGCTATAATTTGAATTGCTTCATGTAGAGAGAATGAGCAATAAGAATGTAGTTCTAATTTTCTACATGTGGTTATCCAGTTTTCTCCTCATACGTTTCTGGTGTCTTTAACATCTTTATCAAGAATCAGATGTATTAAGTATTATTTTTTCCTGGGTATTATTTTCTTTGATAATTCTAGAAATCTTTCGCTTAAGATTGCTTAGGATTAAAGTCTTCTATTCTTCCATGTAACCATAGGAATGCCTTTTCTAGTCTGTCAAATATCTCACTGGAATTTTATTGGGTATTGTATTGAATTCATACAGTGAGTATGGCTAATTGTACAATAAAATCTTCCCAAGTTATTGTGTACTCCTTAATCTCTATCTTTAGGGATTTATTGTATTTAATTTTAGTGGTATTTTACTTAATGTGTTGGATGTGGGAAGGGACAGTGTACTACTGCTCTTTTCTTCCTCTAGTGTTTCTATGGGCTTGTGGGCAGATGTCTGGGCTGGCACATGCAATTGTTCAGTGAAAGGACTTCATGCCCATTAATGCCTTTCTTTGTTAAATACCTGAAACCATTGAAGGTCAACCAGCTCCAGAGCCTTGTCTTGCAGTCTTTGCAACTAGTGGTAACAACTATTTAAGCTAAGGTAAATGTCAACAAAAGGACTAAATTCTGCACTAGACTGGAAGAACAAAGGGAGTAGACATTCCTAAGGACATCACTAAATGTCCTAAGACATTTCCAGGAAATCACCATATATAAAAGAGAAATCAACATAAATTAAATGATCCTTAGTATATAGAAGCAGAGGTTGGCCAACATGTGCGACATAAAGCAAAAAGTTGACACACTGACAAGCGGTTCTCAACCCTCAGGCAAAATTAATTCACAAGAAACAGAAATTCCCTTCTTACCACAGAAGGTGGAGTCAGCATCTAATGGACATCCTCATCTTAAGTTTACTGCTACCTCACAATCTTTGCCAAATGACATCCAACCAACTGCTCTCTGTGACTGCCGTGTCACATCATGGTACCGGGGTAGTGTCATGACAACTTGATTTAAGATCAATAGGGAAAACATCACTTCGGCAAGTTGCTATGACTCCTTGTGATATGAGAAATGATGTCATAAATGCCTTCTCTAGTACCAGCCTGACACACGGGAGTCACTGTCACACCAAATCCTCTGTAAGGATTTATGACTGGAGAGAACTGTGAGTTTCTCAAATTTCTAGGACTTTTAGGCCATTTTCAGTAGAGTTGATAGCACTTTTCAAGCATCCATTAAAATTGTGGTTTTAGGTTCTTCTCCTTTAGAAAGCAAAAGTTGTAGCAAGGATAGTTTCCTTCTTTTCTTTTCCTTATCTTTTTGTTTCTCATACTTTTAGCTGTCTTACGAGGTATTTCATGACTCCTGATGTTCTTTCTGTCTTTCTCACCTTAGAATAGTGTCTGTTTGTGTCCAGAATTTTCTCATTTACAGAATAGCAGCAAAAAAAAACCCAAAAAACAAAAAAAAAACTATCATCTCATTCAAGAATCAACTACATATTTTAGACAATTTTGACTGAAGAAGATAAATTTACACATAGAGAATTAGAAGGTGAGGATACACATATATAAATTTAATTCGGTTATATAAAAGATTAATTGAATCCCAAAATATTTTAGTTTGGTAATCTGCAAGATGGAGGGTAAGAGTTTACATTATGAGTTTATAAAATCAAAATTTAAAAATAATATAGTATTTTCTGAAATGTACTTAAACCTTGACAATAGCTTTTACATTTTGTAAATGTTTGCTGATATATATGTAACTTTACAAATATTAGCACATTTTCTTAAAATGTCTTCACTTAATACAGAGCTCAAAATTACCAACCACAAAATTCCCATAACTATACATAGTCACATACATCCTTTTAATTAATTTCTGATGATGGCTTTATATACCAGGTTTTTATGCAAGAAATTAGTGTTTAAAAGGAAGGTGAAAACTTATACTTTTTATGTTTATGGAATGAAATTGCTATATTCTGAGAATAACTTCTATCATCCAGTTTCTTCCGTCACTGGAGAAATTACCTGAGATAATTAATTCAAAATGATAAGGAGTTTAGTTTGTCCTATATTTTCAGTAAGGGGTTATCTATCATTTGGGGACTTGTGGTTCAGAAGAGCTACATAGTGGGTAAGAGTACACACTAGAGCACATGTCAGCTTATGATAGAGTGAGAGGAAGGCTATGGGGTTCCAATGTCACCTTCAAAGTCATGGAACCAAGTATCTAACTTCTAAACACAAAAACTTTACTTCCTAAATAACCATTGATTTCTTTTTGTATAGTTTCACATAGTGGTGGTAACTTTTAGGGTTTTTATAAAATTATTATTTTTAATGTTTTTTTTATTGTGCAAATACTATACAGAGAGGTTACAGTTACATGAGCAATGAATACATTTCTTATCAAGCATTGTTGCCTCCTCCATTGTTTTTCTCCTACCATCCTTTCCCTCCCACTTCCACAACTACACACCACCCCCAGCCTAAATTCTAAAGTTCGTTTTGCAACATAGTATCTTGAACATCTCATTGTTACAATGGGTCAACCTGTATCCCAATTTAAACATTTGTTTTTTTTTCCTTCACATCCCCAGATTATGCCGACATCAAATACAGTGAAAACAGGGAATGAGGAATTCTATGCCTCCATCAGAAAGAATGACATCACCCCATTTGTAAAGAAATGGAAATACTTGGAAAATAATTACATATTTTGGGGGGGGAGGTAGTTGAGGAGGTTGGAGGAAAGGGATGGTATGGAGAAAACAAAGGAGGCAATAATGCTAGATAAGAAATGTACTCATTACCTTGCTCATGTAACTGTAACCCCCTATATAGGATTTTCACAATAAAAAAACAATAAAAATATATTAAATGAAATAAGCCAGGCCCAAAGAAACATAGGTCCCATGGTTTCCCTTACTTGCAATAACTAGTATATGTCTGGGACAAGCAGAAAGGTAAAAAAGCTATGTACATATGACCAGATAAGATAAAATTAATCGAAATGGACCCCAAGATAGGGACACAAGTCGTTTTTTCTTTGCGTCTATTGTTTCCAACGTATTTATAAAGTACCATGTGATTTTCTGTTGCTTTGTATGTTCCTCCTCACGGTAAAATTATTATTAAAGCAGGGCATTAGTGTTTCATTGTGGGGCACATGGGCAGCAAAGATGGCGCTGAGAGGAAATTGAGTCGGCAGAGCCCGAGTTGTTTACATTAAAATCTGATTGGATAAAGCTTAGGTGCATGATAAGTTTACAGTGATTGTTGGTTCCTTTCCTCCCCTTTTATGCCGAGAGGTTTTTTGCTTTAAAAGGTGCTTGCTGTGTGGTAATGAATGAGTTCTTGCTCGACTTGATTCCCCGTTGCATCTGATTGTCTCCGGGGGCTAAGGGACGAGCAGCGCACTTACCTTTCCTATGACCCCTTCCATCTTTCCCGGGGTGGGCGAAGACCCAACAGCTCATGCCTGTAATCCTAGCTACTCAGTAAACTGAGATCTGAGGATCGTGGTTCAAAGCCAGCCTGGACAGGAAAGTCTGTGAGAGTCTTATCTCCAATTAAACACCAGAAAAACAGAAGTGGTGCTGTGGCTCAGTGGTAGAGTACTAGTTTTGTGCTGAAGAGTGCAGGGACATCACCCATCCCAGAGTTCAAGCCCCATTACTCACCAAAATGAATGAATGAATAAACAAAGGAAATTATTATTAGTTCGTGAAAATTTCAAAACATTTAATTAAATAAAAACACATTATTCTTCCACCAACAATACAGTAGGGTTCTCTTCTGGCCACATCCCCTCCAGCATCTGTTTTTATTAGAGTTTTTGATTATAGCCATTCTAACTGGGGTGAGGTAGAATCTCAATGTTGTTTGCATTCCTTTCATAGCTAGAGAGGTTGAGCATTTCTTTATGTATCTATTGGCCATTCTTATTTCCTCTTCAGAGAAGTTTCTCTTTAAGTCTTTAGCCCACTTATTTATCCAGCAGTTGTTTCTTAGAGGATTTGTTGTTGGGGATTTAATTTTTTTGAGTTCCAAATATATTTTAGATATGAGACCCTTGTCCATTTTATGGCTAGTGAAGATCTTCTCCCAATACATGGGCTTTCTATTGATCTTGCAAACTGTGTCCTATACCATGCAGAAGCTCTGGAACTTCATGCAATCCCATTTGTCCAACCTTTCCTTGATTGTTGTATTTCTCCAACCACATAGAGATCCCCTATTACCCAGCAATCCTTACCCAAATGAACACAAACAAGACCATACTAAGGCTACCAGCACAACTGTGTTTATCATAGCATCATTTACCATAGCTAAGATATGGAACCAACGTAGATGCCCCTCACTAGATGAATGGATCAAGAAAATTTGGTATGTATGTGTACAATGGAATTCTATGCTTCCATCAGAAAGAATGGCATTGCCCCATTTGTTAGGAAATGGAAAGGCTTGGAAAAAATTATATTAAGTGAAGTAAGCCAGGCCCAAAGAAACAGAGGTCCCATGGTTTCCCTTATTTGCAATAACTAGTACATATATAGGACAAGCAGTAAAGGTCAAAAGCTATGTACATATGGCCATATAAGATGATGTTAAGGGAAATGAACCCCAAGAAAGGGACACAAATACATTTTTTCTTTGCTGCTATTGTTCCTAATGTATTTATAATTTACCATGTGATATTTTTGTTGCTTTGTATGTTCCACCGCCATGGTATAATCCCTATTTTTACTGTATTTGATGTTGGTGCCCTGCATCTTGTATATGCAATTCTCTAATTCAGGGAAGGGAAGGGAAAAACAAAATGCTTAAATAAGGATACAGGTTGACCCATTGTAACAATGAGATGTAAAAAACACTATGTTGAAAATGAAAACCATAACTTTAGCAGGGAGGGATGGGTAGCTGTGGAGGTGTGAGGGAAGGGATGGTAGGGAGAAAACAAAGGAGGAGGCAACAATGCTCAATAGGAAATGTACTCATTACCTTGCTCATGTAACTGTAACCCCTCTGTACAGCATTTTCACAATAAAGACCATACTAAAAAGAGAAGAAAACACATTACTATTAATTTGAACTTAACATTCTAGGTAGTAAGTAATAAATACATAAATAAATGAACACCATTAAAAATAGAGTTAAGGGGTAAGAATGCCACAAATACTGGTATGAGAAGGGATATTTACACAGATGAAATAAACCTGGATAAGTCATCTTATGTAAAGTTATGCAATATACATTCCTTGCAAATCTTTTTCCCTCTTGTTCATAGGCTTATGAAAATTAGAGAAAGCTGCTTTGTTTTTTCTAATTATGTCAATAGCAAAAGACTTATTTTTAATTTTAATTCTTACAAAATTATGAAATTTAATATAATTAATACAAATGAAACAGAAAGTGTCCTGAAATTGTTTTATAGTAATAAGGTATTTTTTCTGTTAAATAAAAATTAAACTTTCAAAAGAAGTACAAATAAGAAGAAGTAAATATTTATCTGATTAGTAAAATACCTGAAAGCAACAATTCCTAAATCTTCATTAACTACCAACAATATCACAGGCTACAATGCAAAGCTCTAGACTATATCTCTCTCTGGGTAATTTCAGATCTTGGTTACACAAGATAATACCACTTCATTGTTAATGAGGATCTGAAGAATACCTCATTGAAAAATATTAAATATTATGGTATTTCTCTAAGAAAATGTATGGTAGCAACAACTATTTCCCTCAACTTAAAAATAATAACATATACTTTTGTCAATATTTTCTTGGTACATTTTAGGGTAGAAAAAAATGCATTAGCAACCCTGGAAAGCAAAATCTGCCTTAAATAGGCATAACTTGGCCTTCACTTATGCTTTACATAATGTACTTTCTGGACATTCAATTACATTGCCTACTGCATGTGTTTACATGCACCCCTACTGTCATCATAGATATTGAGTCTACATGTAAAAAAAAAATCAGGATGTTTTCCAAGTCACTGATAAGGCAAAATAATTATGTTTTAAATTGGTCCTCCATTTCCTAGATGAAAGTATTTCTCGTATTTCTTTTTGGCTACTATTGTATGGAACGTTTATTTTTGTTTTCATAACCCTTCAGATAAAAGCCATTTAACCCAGTCTTCTGAAGCATAACATATGCTTTTTCAGGGTTATCAAAATATCTTATTCTTCTTTCAAAGGCCCTTAACTATGCAATTTCAGCATTGGGCTTTCTGCCAGTCCAGACTAAAATAGAATCACAGTTGCACAATAAACAAGAGTTGCTAATTGGCAATTTTGTAGAATTTGTTACCAAAAAAAAAAAAAAGGGATACCACTTTTAAATGTGTTTGAGTGAACTTTTTCTTCTCTTTTCATCTCATTTCTGATAACTAAGGACAATTTCTCTGCACTTGTGCATTTGAATTTTGCTTAGGTTTTGAAAGATAAGTTTCTTTGTTTAATTTTTTTCTCTGTTAAAAGCATTTTGTAGTTTTCTCTTCTAAAATGAGAACATTGGCAATTTACAAACTTTGCAATTTATCTGTACAACATTATGCTTACATACTCATCTTCAAGTAGAAATTGAATAACATTCTTAAAAGATATAACTATAGCAAATGATACAAACAATTTAATCATTAGAGTATATGTTTCCAGTTTATACCAGTATGCTCCTGTTCTGTTTGTGTACATTAATTCCTTTGGACTCCTCTGTGCTTCATTTAGGATACAGTGTTGAGTCTTTCCTCATCTTTTAGTGAGTAACATATAACACAAGCACACTGTTAACCAAAATTTTATGTTGCATATAATTTTCCCTGTATTATCTCTAATTAATTGATTATAACATACATGGGAAAGAATATCAAATAACAAGCTTGAACATATAGGTATTACCTATTCAATTATTTTTCTTAAGAGCATTATGGAGTAGTTTATATTATACATGTATTAAATAATTAATGCAAAATCTTCCAGTACAGTTTCTCCATAAACATTTTATTTTAGACAATGATTTGTAGGTTGGTGAACTACCAAGTTGTTCATTAACATAGATAATTCTTTACTTGCAATCATTTTCTTTCAATCTTTGGTCTTTTCTACATTCATTTTCTCAGATCTAAGTTTATAAGGTATGTTTTAAATCCCTATAATATAAAAAAGGTGTAATTCCTCTTCAGTGCATTTCTATAACTCTTCTGTATTTTACATTTAATGAGAAAAATGTGTCACACCTTTAGTAATATCTTAAGAAATTTTACAATTGACTACAATCTTTGGCTGGGTCATTATCTAAATTACTAAAAGTAGAAATCCTGATTTTTATTTTATTCCTACATTTCTGTCATTATGAATCTTCTATGATTAATATATCAATAGTTAATAGATATGTAGACTTTACATAAATTTGCCATATAATAGATTTATATTCTATATAAGTTGCTAAATGACTGAGGAATTATGGCCAGCAAAGCTGAAAGAACAATTATTGCAATTAGTAGCTTCTAATACACATACAAGAATGCACATTTTTTTAATTTAAATTTTACCTGTTGCAACAATGAGAAGTACAAGTTGTCATGTCCAAGAATGCACATTTTTTTTAAAATGTAAATTCTAAAAATCGATTCCGAAGCTATTCAGGCTCAATGTGTCTTGAGAGACATTTGGATAAACCATAGTTTGGCTCTAGAATAGGATCTCCACATGCCAGCCAGAGAAACGATTCACTCTAGTGATGAGAAAGCCAGCTCAGCTTGCTCAGCTCCAGGAACTATGACTGATGAAGATTTTTTGAGTGCTACCTGGATAGTATATATCTGTGATCCAAGCCAGAAAGGCAAAGCCAGAAATCACCCTACAATTTTAGTCAAGAAAAGAAAATGCTGGGGTTTGGGCTCATGGAGCTTGCCAATAACTCTTAGTGCCTTTAAGCAAAGTCTATGCGCACAGGTCCTGATTATGAAAATTGCAGTCAAAATTACTCTAGAGGCTGTATTCCAGCTACATGCTATTCTGTTAATGTGAGACCAGTAGTGAAACAAAAGGTGCAGATTTACTGTCATAAATGAACAATATAATTTATCATTATCTGGACAAGAAAATAGCAAGTGATTGTTTGGAAGATGTACTAAGAAAAGCAAAAGCAAATGCTGCAATTGACACTACCTTTCATATAGTGAAGTGCAAGAGAGTATTATCAAGAATATACAATTATTAAGACTGATAAAGACCCAACATTCAGAAGGTGTATCAGATGCCACTTAGATTAGAGAAGTTTGAGGGACAGTTGAGATTACATGGAAGCATCTTGCTAATGGCATATTCTTGGTTAGAGATAACAAAAAACAGATAGCTTTAGTGAATAGGAAGGTACAAAATTAAGACAGATCAGTGTAAGTACATGTAATAGTACATGTACGTAGCCATACCTTGTAAAAACACTTTGAGAAGTATTTGAAATTCTAGAGATGTGTGTGGAGTATGAGTTTTAAGCAAGATAAATGATTCCTGGGTTAAGTAAATTGTCTTTAAACACAATATGAATATGGATGACTTTAATAATATTAACTCCATGTGTATATTCTTTTCAAATCAGTCTATATATGAGGTTGTTATTTTAAGAAGGTACAAGTTTCCTTTTTTTCATTATTCCTTGTAGAATTGTCATTTTCTGTTTTGTGAATGGAATTCTATGCATCCAACAGAAAGAATGATTTTGTAGCATATGGAAAGACTTGGAAAACATAATATAAAGTGAAGTAAAGCAGACCCAAAGAAACATAGGTTGCATGCTTTCTTCATTTGTGGTAACTAGAATGTCCTATAAACCTACAAGCAAACACACTGAATGATAAAATAGAAAAAAATACATGGGGACATGATAAATTATATGGGTCTCTAGACATTCACACATTGAGGGAAAAGGAGGATATTCTTAGGAGAAGACCAATAGCTATGTTCATCTGACCATACAAGTAATATTTATCAAAATGAATTCTGAGAAGTGGAACCAAGTATTTTTTCTTTGTTGCAGGTTTTTCCCTATTTTTTTCTTTTTTGTTCCTTTATTTGTCTTTGGGGGGGATAAGCAGGGGCACAGAAATGATGGGAGAAAGGGTGACGGAATGCAACAGTGATAACCATTAGACACAATGTTAACATGAACTACACAACCCAACTATTCAGTGGGGGTGGGAGGAAATAACTGAGAGACAGAGATGGAAGAGCTGACATTGTTCAAGTAAAATATACTCTATCAGACTTACATAACCATGAGCCTTGTGTACATAAACTTTACAATAACAATATTTTGTAAAAAAAAAAAAAAGGCAGATCACTCACATAGTGTTATAAACAAACATAGTTTAAAAACTTTTTTTCCAGATACCACACAAAAAGATATTTTGACATTAAAAATGGTGGTGTTACTAATTTTAAAAGTCCATAGCTGCTATAAGAAGATACGACATATTGAGCAGCTTTTTAAAATGCATTCTTCTTTTTTTTTGTTCGTCATGGGGCTTGAACTCTTGGATTGGGCACTGTCCCGGTGCTCTTCAGCTCAGGGCAAGCGCTCTACTGCTTGAGAAACAGTGCAACTTCTGGTTTTCTAGTGGTTTATTGGAGATAAGAGTTTCATGGACTTTCCTGCCCAGGCTGGCTTTGAACCACAATCCTCAGATCTCAACCTCCTGAGTAGGTAGGATTACAGGTGTGATCCACCAATGCCCAGCTTGCATTCTTCTTTTTCACACTCATGAATGAGACAGATTTTCTGGGAGCTAGCATCATCAGCTTGTAATGAGAACCAGCTACATGCAAGCTGGTGGCTTCCTTCTGTTCCTGTCCGCCAGTGTCTTAAAAGGCAAACATGTTACCAAGTTTTTCCAAGATTAGTGTCTTTATTTTAATTAAGTAGCTATTAATTTTTTTTCTTGCTGGTATTGGAGACCTGTTCTTTTCACTCTCATTCATGCTTTCTCTCATAACACCCCCCCCCCCAGTTTTAGTTGCCTTAGCTAGCTCAAAACTTGATTATCTGTACTTTTCCTCTGAAATAATTATAGGTGAGGATTATAGACTTGAATCATCAGGACCATCAATTAGTCACACAAAAGAATTTCATTCTAATATATCCATGTACATATATTTGACCAAATTAAACCTTTGTGTCACTTTCCTTTAGCCCTCCTTCCCTTCTCAAACCAATTTGAACAGGTTCATTGCTTTTTGTTTCACCTCAGAATATGAAGTGTTGTCACTATGTTCAACCCCCTTTTACTCTCATTAGCCCTCTCTCCTGAAGCAGATACCCACAGCTAAATGAAAATGAGTCATTTATATATTACCATTATTTTTCCTTTCATTTTTGTTATCTATTAATTTTATAATGGGTTTCACCAAATATCTCTCTCACACACACACAAACAAACACACAATTTAGCCAGATTGAACACTTCTCAGTATATTACATTATTCATCTTTTGTCATTCTCTTTCCTTCTGCCCATCATTCTGACATTTATAATCATTGTGTGTGTGTGTTTGTGTGTGTGTATGTGTGTGTGTGTATGTGTGTATTTCAGGTGCAGATTCCACAAACAAATGGAAATATGAAGTGTATTTTTAATGTGATCATTTCCAGCTTCACCAATTTTATGCAAATTATACAATTTTGTTTTCATTTATTGCTGAATAATATCTAAGTATGATTTTCATAGTTCACTACTCATCAGTTGTTGAGCAACTTGGCTGATTTCACAGTTATGCTACTGTGAACAGAACTGGAATATACATGGGTATGTAGGCATTTTTCTTTGATATTGAATCTTATTCCTTTTGGTATACATTCAGGAGAATTCTTGGAAATAAAGCTTAAAACTAACAAACAGATGTATGAGTTAAATCTACAGGAATGTTAAAATTGAGTTAATTCATAAACTATATGTGTAGGATGTTAAATAATAATTATATTTAATTCAAAATTTTGCATTTCAGTTGCCATGAAGAATAAAGCCCTAGTTATGAGTAGTTTTTCTATTAGTAGATGTAGCTAATTAAATTGTTAACAGATACAAGATTGTGACAGATAATCACAAACTATGTTTTCAAAAATAAGGGTCAGGATCTATAAATGAAGGCATCTGTCATAAAGATTTGATTTTCTTTTGTGCAGATCAGGTTCAAGTATTCATAATACTTTTTGCACATCTTGTGTGGAGAGGAGGGAATGGAGAGGTGGCCTTTTCCTAGGGATGGATAAAGAAGATATGGGGTGACATCACTGGTGAACATCTCCAGAATTAAACTCTGACAACCATAAATCAGCCTACATCTGCTTTTAAAGTAAATCAATGCTCCAGCAGTAATGTTAAATGAGATATGTTAGATGAAAATCCATCAAATTTATGTTATTGTCCTGCCCTAATTATTGTCAACTGTGATTTAATGCTGGATTCCAGCATGAGAATACAGCAGAGATGCATGCAAAAAGGAATGACGATGTGGGGGAAATAAAGCCAAAAGGATATATGTCTCTGTGTGGCTGGTGGGAGTGGGGCTATGTGTTTCAGTGAGAGAGACAAGATAGACAGGTGATTAGGAGTTGGCCATGTGGCCTCAGAGGTTGCAAAGTCCAGAGATCTTCAAAGTGAAGAACAAGTTGAACATCCAGGACATCTGAAACTGATGGTGTAGTTTGGCAGATGACAGACAGGGTCCAGATCCCAGAAGAACAAATGTTGTTTGAGTATATTGCAGGAACAAAGCTGATGTGTCAGTCTGAATGTCATCAAAGAGTAAGGTTTCTTTCTTCCTTTGTGGAGTGTCAGCTCTCTTGTTCTACTGGGGCTTTCAGAGTTCTTCAGGAGTCTCACTTACATGAGATAAGGCAGTCTGTATCTCTCACTTGACTTAATAATTTAAATGTAAAGCTTGTCGCTCCAGAGCAAAGTGTGATCAATCTTAAGTATCCAAATCACACTCAGGGTAACTTAGAAAATGAGTCATGACAGATCACAAACAGTAAGATTTGAAGGCATGGCAGTACTATTGAGTGTTGTAGTTACATGAGTGAGAATGTGAGAATACATAGCATTTAAACCCAGCTACCTTCAGAGTATATAGTTCAGAACACAGAAGTTATGAGTTTACCAGGATTGGAGATTTCCTAGATAATAAAATGCCATATGTTTTTTACACAAGAGATCCTTCATGTCTCTGTGACAAATACTCAACTTGCCACAGCAACTAATTAATTTTTTTTTTTTTGGTCAGTCGTGGGGCTTGAACTCTGGGCGTGAGCACTGTCCCTGTTCTCTTCAGCTCAAGGCAAGTGCTCTACCACTTGAGCCACAGCGCCACTTCTGGTTATCTAGTGGTTTATTGGAGATAAGAGTCTCATTGACTTTCCTGCCCAGGTTGGCTTTGAACCGAAACCCTCAGATCTCAGCCTCGTTTGTAGCTAGGATTATAGGCATAAGCCACTGGCACCCGGCTTAACTAAGTAAATATTTGAATAAAATTTAGTTATACAAATTAATGTTGAGGTGTTTGGAGCTGATAGCTAGAAGTTGCCTGGACTCTGATTTAGATGAAGAGGGAAGCTGATGTTAAAATCTAGGATGGGTGCTAGAAGGATTTCATTAGAAAACTTAGAACTTCCATTGATTTAACCCTGCGATATGAAAAAGATCACTTGCTTTGCCATAATTAAATATACTTTACCAAAAAATCCATTTATGTTCATGAGTCTTAAGCTGAAAGAACAGAACATTTTCACATGGTAAAGAATACAGTGCTACTTGTTTTATGTATTAAGAGCATATAATTTTTACTCACTCACAATGGTAAAACAGAATTATACAGTGATATAGAGCTAGCATAACATATACATCATATATACATTCATATTTTCATATACATTGCATCTACAGGCAGCTTCTATTTTCAGAAAACAATTCTCTACTTTTATTTTCTTTTCTGTCTTAAACTAGGTCTTACAGTTTATGTGAAATTAAATTATAACGTAGGTGTAAGTGATGTACATGTACATTCTGTTCCAGTATTAACAAAAAGATGAAAATATTGGCTAGACACAGACCGTCAAAATAATTGCTTTCAATGGTTTGTCTCGGGATGGAAATGTGATTTTTTTCTGGCTAATAATTTAGGGTGATTCTCTGTAATATAATAAACATTGACTGTGTTTTCATTTAAAATTATAGGTTTGCATACTCTTGATAATAAGAATTCACATCTTAGAGCTTTGATTACCCTTTCTAATTCCTAGACAATTTGACAACTTCAAGAACATTAAGATAAATGTTGATGTAGGAACAAAGAATAAGATAATCAAGACAACTAATTTAAAATAGCAGGAGGTGGAAAAATATTTGCTGAATCAAAACACACTTAATTGTTCAGAAAGACAAGCTATTTGGAGATGTACAGAAGACACAAAATAAGACTTTAACTTTCAAATTATAGGTAGTAACATTTACTACATTAATAAGATAAATTAGGAGAACAACACAGAGGGTGTGGGGAGGAAAACACAATGAGACAAAAGGAATAGTGAGGGAAAGAATTTTTTAAAAGAAGAGAAAAGGATGATATAAAGAGGAAAAGTAGGAAAAAGGAAAACAACAGGAGGAAAAAGCAAATTGCAGCAAGGTGAGGGCCAAATAAAACAGACACAATAAAAATAGATACTTCAGGAATATTATAATAGGAGAAAAAAGCATTAGACTTTCTGATTACAAAAAAAAACAGAAGAGAAAGATAATGAGAAAAAAAAACTAGACTAGTATTAGCAATAAATTTTCTTACTTTTGCTATTATCTTATATATGAGTTACACCTAGGAACGAAAGCCATTATCTTCGTGTTTCATAAGCTAATTATACTTAAAATGTTTTTATTTTACTAGTTAAGCAATGGGACTTTTATCAAAAGAGCAAAATAATGGTTAAGGTCTAATGAATGAAAATGTTTATTATTATTGATTTTAAAATTCTCACTTTACCAAATGCAAGAGAATGAAGAAGTGTAAACATATAGAAAACAGATTATAGATCCAGATGATTGATAATGATAGCTATAAAATATATATTGTGGTGCACACAAACACACACATGAAATTTACCAATAAAAAATAGCAAAAATGATCAGCCTTAATTGTTAGAACATTTGACTAGCAAATTCAAGGTCCTGAGGTTCAAAACCTGTACTACCTCAATAATAATTCAAAAATAAATTTGAATGCAAGCAAACATACAAACAAATGCCATTTCATATACAAATTTAAGCATCATACATGAATAATACTAAAAAAAGAGCAATGGTTCTCAGAGAAATTAGTTTTCATTCCTATTATGAGAGATTAATTTAAATGTAAAATATAAAGTTAGATGCTCACAAGTCATAGAGAAGCCATCATTCGGTCTTTATATAAAAATGATCAGCTATATTTTTTCCTCTTTTTTTTTCTTTCTTTATTTTTTGGGGGGCCAGGGAGCTTGAACTCAGGGACTGGGTACTGTCCTTGAGCTTTTTGCACAAAGTTAACAGTCTACCAGTTTGAGTCACAGTACCCATTCCAGTTTTCTGGAAGTGAATTGGATATAAGAGTCTAATGCATAACGACTTGTATGGGAAGGGGAACAAAGGAGGAGGCTATAATGCTTGATAAGAAATGTACTGGTGGGGGGAGGGGAGGAGGATGAGAAGGGGATGGGAAGGGGAAACAACGAGGAGGTGACAATGTTTGATAAGAAATGTACTCGTTATCTTGCCCTAGTAATTGTAACCCCTCTGTATGGTATTCTCACAATAAAAAAAAAAAGATTTACTTAAAAAAATAAAAATAGTCTAATGCACTTTGCTTCTCCAGGCTGGCTTTTACTGGTGACCTCAGATCTCAGCTTCCTGAGATAATAGGATTATAGCCACCATCCACTGACACTGGCCTCCATGTCTTCTTTTTCCTTGGCTTTTTGTGTTACCTTTTCCACACTGTATGTCAGTAATGTAGAATCTTTTCAGTGAGTTATGAAAAGAGCAATGAATGACCAATTCACACAGGATTTGAGTGTCACTTTTTATGAAATGCTTTCCTAGGGATTAAATTTGCTTCTCATGTTAGAGGTAGAATGTGATGCAGGTTTGTTAGCAAATCAAATGTGTCCTTTATAATACACTGCTCTTAGCCAAGATTGAGCATTCATGAGTACAAGGCTATACAATTGGATATCTAAAATTCAGAGAATCAAATTCAAAGTCAACTCAGACATGCCAGCAAGTCTCATCTGATAGTTGGCTGGTGTGACATCCTCCTATCATACATGCTAGATGGGAGACTGAAGTAGAGAGGACTGTTGCTCCAGGCCACCCCTGACAAAGAAGTCTGTGACATTTCATGTTAATGGAAGAAGCTGGTCATGGTTTGTGTTTGTGTCATCCCACGTATAATAGGGTAAGATAGAGGTGAAACATGATGTAGGCATTCACTTGAAGAGAAATTGAGAACCTATCTCATAAATAGCTATTACTGGCCTCTCTTTCTCCACTTAAATATATATGGTTGTTTTAATCAGAGGACACAGAGCAGACAATAACAAAAGTTGACTGTATTTAAGAAGTGTCTTAATTCTTAGGAATAAATTTAAATTTAGTGTGAGATATTAAGACATGTATAGATTTAAGACAGTAAATGAACTTGTCTTTTACTGATACAAATACAAATTTACATATTACAATATTCACATATTGGGAGCTTATCTTAACATTTTATTTTGTTTATTTTGTCATTATTATTATTATTTTGGTCAGTTGTGAGGTCTGAGCACTGTCCCTCAGCTCTTCAGCTCAAGGCTAGTGCTCTACCACTTTAGCCACAGCACCACTTCCAGTTTTCTGGTGGTTTATTGGAGATAAAGAGTCACATGGCCTTTCTGCCTTGGCTGGCATTGAACCACGATCCTCAGATCTCTCAGCCTCCTGAGTAGCTAAGATTACAGGAATGAGCCAGCTATGCCCAGGAATCTTAATATTTTAATGAAAATTAATGCATTTGTTTTTTTTATCAAAACTTACTTGTTAACTGTCAATCTAAAAATTTTTACTAACAAGATAATAAATATGAGTATTTGATAGATTTTATTATAATTGTTATTTTAATATTACTTAAAAGTAAATTTTGAACAGATTTTGCATGTAGTTTTAAATAATCATTGTAAATTAATTGTACAAAGAAAGAGGCTCAAAATGGAGTGATATACATATATAATGTATTTTGTTCATATTTAAATCTAGTAGGCTTCCTACTTCACCTTTCTCTTTCTTTATTTTTTACCTCATTACACATTTTTAAAATGATTTTCATTACATCTTTCTACATATGCATACTATTTAATGTAATACTATATAATGTCAAGTTGTGGTGAGACAGTCCATTAAAAATGATCATCAAAAACCACTACATTCATGTAATTATTCATTTTTATTAAAAAGTCATAATGATTATTATGTGAAAGTGTCAGAATTAATGGCATCAATTTGTACTTAGTGTTTGTTCAGTAATCTTATACAATGTTAATTTTTTCACATTTACATATGCCAAACAGGCTCCTACTCTACCTGCTATACACCTTGTTCCATCGTAATTATTTTTTAAATTTTATTTTATTGTGAAGATGCTGTAGAGGGAGTTACAGTTACAGGAATAAGGTTGTTGAGCATTGTTATCCCCTCCTTTGTTTACAATATTTATTTTCATCTTGCCACAGGAAGTGATTATTCCTTAGAAGACCTCAAAATCTGACATCTAATTTTAAAAATACTTTTTCAAATTTAACTAAGGACTAAGTTAAGAATGCCTTATATATAAGAAAAATTAGAAACCCTAGGAGTTAATTTGTCATTTAACAGAGAGATTATGGTTGTGGAACATTAGATATACAAATAAATATATATGTTGAAACAAAATTTACAGATAGAAAATAACCTAAAATGTTAATGTTGCTAATATAAATCACCATATAATCACATAATGACATTACTACAAATCTCCATCTTTTCAACTAAAAATAATACTCCCTGTTAATAATCCAGATGTTTCACTTTAGTTATGTCATGCATCTGAATATTCTGGAACATCTGTTTGGGGGTATGCTTTGTAAAATTCTATTTTAACTTTCGAATTTAACCATAACATTTTAATACTAGAAAATATGATATAAATGCAAATTTCAAAATATTCCTATAATCCTAAATCTCAAATGAATAAATCAATACATAATTCATGTCTTAGAAGAGCCACTTAATATCAGGTTATTATCAGCTACATCAAATGCCCACAACATATCTAAATATATTTCAATGAATGAATACACATTGGTATAACTATATAAACATGCATGTATGTATCAAGTACTCTTGGTCAGGATGGAATTTGGGAGAAAGTACAGATTTCCCATAGCCTAGTAGCTGTGAAATTTATATCATTTGCTAGAAAAAAATCAATTTTTAAATACCATCTTCAAATTTTCTTAAGATGTCTAAACCTGCTATTAAAGCAAAATGTTAAAAGTTTTAGAATATGACATAAAATCTGTACTGCTTTCCAGCAGATAGTATATTTGATTCCCTAAAATTAAATGTTTGGACCTATGACCACATCCAAATAGAAGTTCATAACTGCATAAATTTCATAGTCAAGAAGGACCTGTTGCAACAATGAGAAGTACAAGTTGTCATGTCCAAAACGAGCTTTATAACGTCGGTGGGGGGGGGGGGGGAAGAAGGAGAAGGATTGGCATTGGGGGGGAGGGGGGAGGCTGGGAAGGGATG
>NW_012267237.1:17163350-17167976 GCF_000151885.1 Dipodomys ordii | reverse complement strand
AGGCTGGGAAGGGATGTGAAGGGTAAACAAAAGGAGGAAGCTGCAATGCTTGGTAAGAAATGTACGCATTATCCTGCCCATGTAATTGTAACCCCTCCGTACAGTACGTTCACAAATAAAATAAAAAATAAAAAAATAAAAAAGAAGTAGTTCCTCCTTCAAAAGATTTTGAGTAAAACTATGATAAAATATATATTACTGTTTCTGAAAATTCTTTAGTATCTGCAAGCAGTGCAAAGCACTATGTAATTATATTTTATTTATATCATAATCAGTTTTAATGGTAGAGCCATCATTTCAGCAGCATAAGAAAATCAACAGAATTTACCTATAGAGATATCATACTGGCATCTGAAGTATATAACAAAAAAGTATAGACACTGGTCTGGCAAACCCAGGAAAACTAACTGAAAATTAATAGAAGACCTAAGTATCTAATACAAAGCTCTAAAACTGATAGAATGTGAAAACATTACAATATATGTTCTTGAACATGGCAGAGATTTTTACATATCATACAAAATGATAAATTGTGTAGTCTTTTAAGGAGCCTCCATACTGCCTTCCAAAGTGGTTGAACAAGCTTACACTCCCACCAAAAGTGCAGTAGGGTTCCTTTTTGGCCACATCTGTTGTTATTAGATTTCTTGATTATAGCCATTGATGGTATCTCAATGGCATAGAACATTGATGGAATCTCAATGTTGTTTTGATTTGCATTTCTTTTATGGCCAGAGAAGTTGAGCATTTCTTCTATTGGCCATTTTTATTTCCTCTTCAGAGAAGTTTCCACATATAAGTTGATGCTAAGATGAACCCCAAGATAGGGACACAAGAAGTTTTATCTCTATTTCTGTTGGTTTTAGCGTACTTATAATGTGCTATGTGATTTTTTTTGTTTCTTTTGTATGTTCTTCCCTCATGACACAACCCCTGTTTTTCCTGAATTTGATTCCAGTGCCCATGTAACTGTAGCCCCTCTGATCAGTTTCTTTACAATAAATATTTATTTAAAAAGAAATAGAGAAAATCATACATTAAAAAATGATAAACTGGAATCCACTATAAAAAGAGGTCTTTCAGTCTGAAAAAAAGAAAGAAAAAAAAGACAACGGGCAGATAAGACACAGACTAAGAAAAAAAAATCGTATTTGCAAAACATATATTCAATAGATAAGTACTATCCCAAATGTGAAAAAATGCAATGAGTGCAATAAGATATACAGATAAGCATACAGATAGGATATAATGTTATCCAAAAGCCTCCATTCAGGAAATTCAAATGAACACTACAATGAAACATGACCAGACACCTACTAAAATAACTTGAGTCTGGAAAGCTCATGACACTCAGTGTTGAAAAGGAGGCACAGGATCGCCGGCTCTTGCTCAAGCTTGTGGGGCAGCACCACATACAGAAACTGTGGAAAGAAGCATGACAGTTTCCTCTAAAATGCCAAAAAGGAACCAAATAAACGTTTCTTCTTTGTAATTTTCCCCAGGGAATTTGTCACAGTGACGGAAAGCTGACTCACATTAATGGAAGATGAAAATGCGCATTTATAGTGTGAGATGAGATTCATTGTCGACTAATTGAATACTCGCTGATCTAAGAACCAAAAACAATATGCAACAAATATAATTGGCTCTGGGTATTGAATTAAAACTCTTCTTTTTCATCAGTTTGTGGCGGTGCAGATTGTTTCGTAAAGACAAGAGGAAAATAAAACCCAGTGATTATATTTAAAAGGTTTTTTTTTTTATGAAAATGATACCTAGTGTGAAAGTTTTATAAAAAGACAAGCTTCTTTAGAAGACATTGTACATGGAAACACACAATATTGGCGACGCGCTTTACAATCAGCAGACTGCTTCTGTAACTAGAGAAAGGACAAAAATTTGTATCTAATAAAAGGAACATGTTGTAAAAATCTTCTTTCTCTAGGCCAGAAAGAGGATGAAGGTAAAACTGATGAGAAATATTAGCACTGTGGCTAGTAATTGAGAAAGGAAATTAAAGTACCAAATATGATTGTGTCACATAACCCAATTTTAGTGTGTGAAATACCAATTCCCTATTTTTCCTTTATCACTCTAATGAAAGCAATTTTTTTTCTTGATTCAAATAAACATTATAGTAGGAAATAGTTCAAAAATCTGGCCAGGCTCAAATGAGATCTCCAGGGCAAGTTTTCTCTGCTAGATTGAACATACACTTCCATTAATATGCCTGTAATTTTGGGGAGAATAAAAAGGAAAAAAATCTTTACTGATGTACTAGTGACAGAGAAATAATTTAATACATTTATTCACAAAATTGAACCATCATGTCTCAAGAATACCTATGAGAAGAATATAGTCTGAGAATTCCCCTACCCACTCTAACATTCTTCATAATCCAATTTACTATTTACTTTGTGGAAAATTATTTTGAACTCTTTAAAACTTTTTGGATAATAGAAACTTCTATTCCTTTATTTAAACAAATGCCTCAGACAGGTTTACTTCAAAATTTTCTTGATGCTTTCTCACTTATAAAGTTATAATATGATGTACATGCTGCTTGCTAATTGGTGCCACTGGATATACAATGGGAATCTGTAGATGTGAACATCTGTCACTTTACAAAAGTTGATTTCTTCCCTATGTCTCAATGATACATATGATGAAGTCAGTGTGAACCAAACATCTTATTACTTTGCCACTAGTCTACGTTGAAGTCTTATTCTTATATTTACTACCAGGATCTCTAAACTAAATTTCCCTTTTATCTAAAGTACAATAACAGCAGTAATATAATCCATAAATACAATATATGTATGTATTTTAGAGCAATGTATTTTATAATAGCTCTTATTATGTAGCTTAAATTTTTTTTCATTGAATAATTTCATGAATGTTCATAAGAGCACAAGTACAAAGTTTTAAATCCACAAGTTAGGCAAATAATAGTTGCTTCAAAAATGAGCAGTGAATATTATGGACATAAAATGATGAAGTAAGCATATAAAAAAGAAAATCTCCCTACTGCTTTGTGCAAACAATTTCATATCTATAATGAGAATCAGAAAGCATATTTGTGGTGGAGGGAAAAATAACACACAAGAGTTATTATCTGTGGAAAGATCATTTGTGCTCATTTTATTTTAAACAATGTAATTACTTTATGAAAAGTCGCTATAAGCTGAACAACTAATATACCCACAATTATGAAAAGATAGTCATATAGTAGTCTGCCATTATGATTGTTTGATTTTTAAGAACCCCGAATGACTTCATTTTTGATGAATGCAAAGAAAACATGACGGTTTGCTTGTATATACAATATGAAAAATGTTTCTGTTTTGAATACTCTATTGTAGGAAAAAAATAAACTTTACAAATACAGATATTCCAACAATTGAGCAGCTCTCAATGGAAGGTATTAAGTATTAAATTAGAGTGTACACTGGAAATAGTCAAATTGTCCTGTACAAATTGATATAAAGAAGATTATGGCTGTATATACTTACTTATTGAAATCTCATAAACAGGGAGAAAAATTCAATAGTATCTTTTTTCCTTATGAGCCCAAGAGAAGTTGATAGTAAAGTTGGTGGCATCTATTTTCAACACATTTTCTGGCTAAGTAATTTGTGTCCATTCAAGTTTTGTTAAATTACTTTTTTAAAATTTAGCATTCAATGATTTATCTCCCTTAAAGTTAAGGATTTAGAATGAAAATTTCTTTTTTTTATTGTGAAAATACTGTACAGAGAGGTTACAATTACATGGGCAAGATAATGAGTACATTTCTTATCAAGCATTGTAGCATCCTCCATTGTTTCCCCTTCACATTCCTTCCCAGCCTACTCCCTCCCCCACACACCAAATCCTCCCCCCCCACCAAAGTTGTAAAGTTTGTTTTGGACATGACAATTTGTAATTCTCATTGTTGCAACAGGTCCACCTATATCCTTATTTAAACGACTTGTTTTTCCCCTTCCCCTCTACAAATTATACTAACATCAAATACAGTGAAAGCAGGGGTTATATTGTGGGGGAGGGACATACAAAGCAACAAAAAATAATCTTATAAATGTGTTAGAAACAATTGCATGAAAGAAAAAAAACATTTAAATACATATCAAAGGGTTCATTTTCTAACATCACCTTATCTGACCTTTTCTGTTTGACTCACACATATACTAGATATTGCAAATAAGGGAAACCATGGGACCTATGTTTCTTTGGGCCTGGCTTACTTCGCTTAATATAATTTTCCCCAAGTCTTTCCATTTCCTAACAAGTGAGCAATGTCATTCTTTCTGATGGAGGCATAGATTTCCATTGTGTATATATACCACATTTTCTTGATCCATTCATCTACTGAGGGGAATCTGTGTTGCTTCCATATCTTAACTATAGTAAATAATGGTGCAATAAACATAGTTGTGCTAGTATCTTTAGTATGGTCTTGTTTGTGATCATTTGGGTAAATGCCCAAAAGTGGGATTGCTGGGTCATAGGGGAGCTCTATGTGGAGTATTTTGAGGAACCTCCATACTAATTTCCAAAGTGGTTGAACAAGTTTACACTCCCACCAACAATGCAGTAGGGTTCCCTACTGTCCACAACCCCTCCAGC
>NW_012267237.1:17158646-17161795 GCF_000151885.1 Dipodomys ordii | reverse complement strand
CAGAGCTATAAACTTGCCTCTGAGTACTGCCTTTGCTGTGTCCCAGAGGAGCTGGTAATTTGTGTGTTCATTTTTGTTGAATAGCATGAACATTTGAATTTCCTTTCTAATCTCTTCCCTGACCTACTCATGATTCAGCAGTGTGTTTTTCACCCTCCATGTGTTACCGAACTTTCTTTGATGGCTTTTGGTGTTGAGTTCTAATTTTATTCCCTTGTGGTCAGAGAGAATGCAAGGTATAACTTCAATGTTTCTCAATTTAGACAAGTTTGCTTTGTGGCCTAAAATGTGGTCTATTTTAGAAAATGTTCCATGTGCTGCTGAGGAAAATGTGTATTCTGATGCTGCTGGGTGAAATATTCGGTAAATGTCTGTTAAATCTAGTTGATCTATGCAGCTGTTTAGATCTGTGGTTTCCCTGTTGAGTTTTTGCCGAGTTGATCTACCTAGTGGGGAGAGTGGTGTGTTAAAATCCCCAACAATTAATGTCTTTGGATCTATGTGGGATTTGAGGGAAAGTAGTGTTTCTTGGATAACTTTGGGTGCTCCATTGTTTGGCGAATAGATAGTTAGAATTGTAATATCCTCCTGGACTAGAGAGCCCTTAATTAGTATGTAGCAACCTCCTTTATCTCTTCTCAGGAATTTTAATTTGAAGTCTATTTTATCTGATATTAAGATTGCAACTCCCGCCTGTTTATGGGGGCCGTTTGCTTGGTAGATTTTGTTCCAGCCTTTAACATTGAAAATGTGTTTGTTTTTACAGGCAAGATGTGACTACTGAAGGCAGCAGATAGAAGGGTCTTGTTTTTTAATCCAACTAGACAGTCTATGTCGCTTAATTGGAGAGGTAAGTCCGTTAATTTGGAGAGATAGGGCTGAGAGGTATTTGGGAGTTCCTGCCATGTTATCCACCTTCTTGGGGGCTACGAGAACTGGGTTCTTCCTCTGGTTCTTGGATTCTCAGTTTGGGTGCAGTTTCTTGGCCTTTATGGTGGTCTTGTTGGTTTTCTATGTGCAGGACATCTTTAAGAATCTTTTGTACTGCTGGTTTGTTGGAGATGTATTGTTTCAATTTTTCTTTGCTATGGAAGGTTTTTATTTGGCCTTCAGTTATGAAGGAGAGTTTAGCTGGCTACAGTATTCTTGTTGATAGTTATTTTTTTTTAAGGCATGGCATACATCATTCCAGGCTCTTCTTGCTTTGATTGTCTCTGCTGAGAAATCTGAGGTGATTCTAATTGGTTTCCCTTTATTGGTGATTGATCTTTTCTCCTTGACAGCTTTGAGGATCTTTTCCTTGGTGTGAATTGTTCCTGTGTGGATTATAATTTGACTGAGGGATGCCCTATTCTAGTCTGGTCTATTTGGAGTTCTAAAAGCTTCTTGTATCTGAATAGGGCTATCTTTTTGCATGTTTGGGAAGTTCTCTGCTGGGATCCTGTTAAACAAATTAACTTCTGTTTCTACGTGCTCCTCTACACCCATTATCCTTACATTAGGCCTTCTGATGGTGTCTTCCAAGTGTTGGATAGATCTGAACTTGTCTTGGATTGTTGTATGTTCTTTCTCTATAATATCTAGGCTGTCTTCAATCCCCGAGATTCCATCTTCTGCATGGTCTAACCTGCTGTCAAGACTTTCTACTTTGTTTTTTTTATTTCTTTTCCTTCTAATTGGTCAGCTTTGATGGCTTCAAATTCTTTGTTGAAGCTTTGTTTTAGATCTTGTATGGACTTCTTTACTTCCTTAATTTGGTGTTCAGTGTTTATTCTCAAATCACTTAGTTGATTGGTTATGGTTTCCTTGGACTCCCATTCCTTCTGTTGAGTTCCATTCAGCATTCCCTTTGTGGTCTCCCTGACTTCCTTTAGCTCTTTGTTAATGGATTCCATGAATGCCTTTAGTGATCTTTGTGTATTCTCATCCTGCTCCCTCAAGTCCTGTGCTACTTTTTGCTTAACTTCCTCACGTTCATGCCATTCCTGCCTTTCTCTTTGAGTATTCTCAAGTTGTTCACGCAAACCCTGTATCAGTTTTTGATTAGATTCCTCATGCTCATGATATTCCTTTATAAACCTTTGGATTGCCTGCTCTCTCTCTCTATCATGCTTATACAGAGTCCTTTGTATGTTTTCAGTCTTTTCATTCATCATGTTTGCCAGCAGTGTTTGTAGAGCTATTTGGGCACTCTCCTTTGGGTTATTCATTATCTGTTCTCTCCCCTATTATGAGTGGGAGTTGAGATACCCGGGCTTGCCATTTTCCTTGTGTTTTTCCGGCTTACTCTACCCATTTGGGATGAAAATAACACCAGTTTTGTGCTAGCACACTATCTTAAGGCAAGCATCAACCAAAGTCTGTATTTGCACAGTCAATAGTCTTCAGATACAATCTAGTTCAACAGATACATCTATTCAACATCAAACAACTATATATTAATGGGCTACGCTCCACACAGAAGAATTTGGTAAACCAGAAATTATTAGGGTTATGGAGAGATGTGGGTAAAAAATAGGAATAGAGTGATGTGGGAAGGCACAGGAAGAGTTAAGTCCTAATCTCAAAGCAGGAAATAGGTTGTATATGATGAAAGTAGAGAGAGAAAAAAAGAAGAAAGGGAAAGGGGAAAAAAAGAGACCAGAAAAAGTAGAAAAGTAAAAATTAAAAATATTATGCAGAAGTGAAAACAAACTATTCAAAGAAGAACGTGAATCTAATGAGAGAAGTGGAGGGATATAAAGGAGATGTGAAAAACTTAAAAATAAAATTTTATATAGGTATAAAGAGGTAGTACTGCTATTAAGGAATTTAAGTCTCAGAGGTATTAAATTGAGTAATAAATTTGTGGATTAAGTGTGTACACAATTGGGGATAAGGTCTAAAGTCGACTACGGGTTTATCTGAGCATGTGCAGAACAACAATTAAGTCACATAAAGAAGAATGAAAGAGAAGAAAAGGTGAAAAGGATAAGAAAGAATAAAAAAGATCAGAAGTTCAGTAGACCTAAACAAAAAACAAAAAGAATTTTTTTTAAAAATAAAGAAAACGGGAGAGTTTTATTTCTTCTTTCCCTATTTGGATCCCCTTTATGTCTGCATCTTGTCTTATTGCTGTAGCTAGGCATTCTAATACTAGATTGAAGAGA
>NW_012267237.1:17147739-17157724 GCF_000151885.1 Dipodomys ordii | reverse complement strand
TTAAGTTTTTCAAAAAACCAACTCTTTGTTTTGTACAGTTTGTTCACAAATAAAATAAAATAAAATTTAAAAAAAATAAAGAAAACATATAAAGAAAATGCACACACACCTATACCCCTAAAATAAAAATTATAAAAGGAAAAAAAAGTTAATGGAAAACAATTTTTTTCAAAAAAGGTAAAAATTAAAAAAAAGTTTATTTTTTTTTATAAAAGGTACAAAAAAAAGAAAAGAAAAAAAAAGTTCTTTGATTTTTTTTTTTGGGAGGGGTGTGAAAAATCCTGTATCTCCCTTCTGGTATCTCCCTCATGTCTGTAACCAGCCTCTTGTTGGAGTCTCTGGTCTGCTTGTGGTGTTTGATTTTTTCTGTGGTTTAGTTGGTTTCTTAAGTCAGTTTGTTTGAACAGGCAGAACAATGCTCTGCTTTACCCAGGATTTTGAGATCCTCCTCCCAGGTTAGTTCAGTGGGAGGGAGATCAGCTTTGAGTAACACAAAAGAGGGAGATGGCTTTTTCCTCAAGTTTGGAGATGCTGTGATGAGGCTAGGTTCTGGGTGGAGTTAAGGCCTTTCAGCAAACAGTAGCTTTTCCCGGGGTCTAGTTTGTGAGAAACTCACAGAGCCCAACCTGTAGCCACTCTCAGGGTTTATGTTTACTGAATTTCAATTGATTGTCAAGGCTGCTAAAGGGAGGAGCAACCTCTGGCTCTGATTACCCAGTGAAGAAAGCCACTCCTGTGGCTGGCTCCCGAGCTGGGTGACTTTTCCCTGGGTGGAGATGAGTCTTGCAGGTCAGGCAGGTTAGGTTCTTGTGACCTGCTAAATGACTCAAGTTTTCTTTCAAGGCCTGAGTTGGAGCTAGCAGCTCTATCGAGCTTTGTCAGTATCCAAGATGGAGATCTCTGGTACTGGGTGGGGGGGGAGGGGTGGCCTTCCCTCCTCTGCTCCCTGAGAAGGAGTGAGGATGTTAGGCTTCTACTCAGCTGAGTCTTGGTTCCTGGCTTGTCTCTGGTCTGCAAACTGCAGGATGAAAATGTCTTCTACTTGTCGGTTCTTGCTAGTGTTGAGTAGAATCCGCTCACCCACCGCTTCTGGCTCCTTCGTCCCGGACTCTCTCTGTCTCAGGTACACTGGGTACGGCTGCCGCTGCCACCACTGCTGCTGCAGCGGAGCAGCTGCTGGCAAGTGCTCAGATCTGTCTCTTTGCCTGGATTTTCCCTCTCTGGCCTAACTCTCTGTCCTGTGATGGCACACTTGGTGTGATTCTCTGGCTTAGGACTGTTCACTGGAACTCTAAAACTGCTTTCTATGCAAGAGCTTGTTTAGCCTCCAGCTTCTCCACCGTCTTCCTAACATCTAGAATGAAAATTTCTACATAGAGAGAAAGAGAAATATTTTTTTAACCTCAGAATTTTAAACAAAGTCTTCAGCATAGGTAACACAAAAGTCACAGAATAAGTCAAATATTCATTTTTATCAAACATGAAAAGAGACTGGCCAATTTTTCAGTACTGGCCTATTTTTGTAATAATCTGATAACTGTGTTATTATATTAAGAGTACAAATTTTAATCTTTTATATATTATTGTATTTAAAATCCCAAATCAGCTTAGTAAAGCCATCTCCAATATACTTCAGTCAAATATTAAATACATAATTTAAGACAGGTTAAAGATGGCAAATATTAGTCACAAACAGGCATGCTATTGAAATTAAGTCAGAATTAACATATTCATTGTTCAATGTCCATTATATAATGAAAAAATTGAAAGTTGTTTTGTGTCTCAATTAATTCAAGCTGGTATAATCATATATCATACTCCAACTGGCTTGAACAATACACACATCTACATGTGAGAAAGTGCATTATCATAGTGTGAGCTTCCTGTTTCTTTTAAAGACAAATTTTGTACTTAAGTTGTGTGTGTGTGTGTGTGTGAGAGAGAGAGAGAGAGAGAGAGAGCGCTCCAGTGTCTCTTCTTAAAAGGAACTGATAGTTTATGAATACCTCATTTTCATGATTTAAGTACTGTCTAAAGTCCCCACACTTTTATCTATTTAAATTAGAAACCACATGCAATTTAGTAGTAGCATGCCTGTAATGTATAAATTTAAATGGATTTTATGATTATTTCAATATAAAAAGGATGAGTAAGGAAGAATTAAGGAAATGTGGTTGAGATGTTACATAAATGTTTCTATAACTTTTACAATCTTATAAATTACTACAGAGAATCAAATATTATCTCCTCAGATGAAAAGACTTAAATTTATGAACACTTTATCAGTATTTGAAAAAAAAAGTGCTCCAATAAACTAGTAAGGAATGTCTTCAAAAAGAGTTTTTATTCTCCCATGTGCATTAGAGTCACTGTAAATATCCTGGCAATGTAAAACTCACTAAGCCTTTGTTTGATGCTTGCAATTTTGATCATTAATTTCTAGTTGTGCCTATCACAAGAAGTATTTATAAAATTTTACACCTATAGTTTGGTTTAAAACCTTGGTTGCAAGATGTAATAAAAATAGGTTGATTCATACTAGTAAATAAGTGATGTGAAGAAGTCTTATCCATCATGTTGAATATTTGAAAGTGTAAGGAATTGAGTTCACAAGAACACAGACTTAGTGGAAGAATAAATCCATTTTACCGAGCCTGCAGGTGCTCTGTAACCAAGTCTGAATGTCTTCGTAAGATGTATGTGCAGAAGAAAGGAATAAAACTTCACTCCTCCAGCAGCTATTAAAAATTGTTTAGAGAGTACAGAACAGAGCCAGGGAGGAAATGTGCAGAAGTGCCCACATTACTTAGTGGATGGGCAAGGAGGACTTTTCTATAACTGGCTTTAATGCTGAGTTAAGATTTCTTATGCACATTTTGAAGTCAATATAGAGAAATTCCAGGACTTTTTTTTAAATTAATTACAAAAGAGCCTTTTTTGAAAAAAAAATCACATGCAAAGCCTTCATCCTTGAAAGACAAGTTATCAAAGACAATGTCACTTTCCTAATTAATGTCAGTTTTATCTTTAGTAGAACTGTTCCTGCTCAACTCTGTTTTTTCTACTTATTCTGATTACAAATGCACACGCTCACACAAACACACACACATGCACACACACATAAGAATGCTCAGTGTACATGACAGAAGTAGTGAAAGATATATTAGACACTAAAAAGAAAATGAAGGAAGTATACACTGCATAACTTGTGTAAATTGATTTCATCTCATCCACAATAAAGATTAAAATTTATTAGCTCTAACTTTGAAAATTTCATCCCATATAAAGCATGTTTGTAATCCATCCAAATTGTAAGCATTTAGATTCTTATTATCATAATAATCATTTTACAGACTTCAGTGAATCTTAACATTTTCTTACATAATATGCTGACTTTGTTGTATTTGTGCTAATTTCTATTATTCCACATTACCCAGGATAATTTGCATTTTTTTTACCTATACCAAGTACATTTTACTAAATTTGTATATAATTATTTCCTTTTTTTGAATAAAATCAGTAACTCTACAACTAATACATCCTAACGATACCTAGACATTCATTTGTTGATAAGTCTGGAAGGAACTATAAATGCTTAAAATTCAATTCTCTGAATTAAATTTTTAATAGACTTTATTAATATGTTCAAGAATATGAGAAATACAGACAAAAAATGGGAAGAGCAATGTTTCAATATGTTGGCAAGTGAGAAATAATCAAAGAAAGGAAGAACAAAAGAAAGAGCGAAAGAAAGAGCAAAGAAAAAAGTGAAAGAAAGAAAGCAAAGAAAGAAAGGAAAGGAAAGAAAGGAAGGAAAAAGAAAACATTTCTCTCCACTCACAGGAGTTCCAGTGGACCTCTTTGCTTTCTGCTGACTCTAGCAGTGTCTGCTCATGTCACTTTCATTATTTAACTAAAAATATGTATCTGTGTATTTATTTTATGGTTATACTAAGCCATATTTATCAACTGATATTTGTTTGATCAGTTTTCTGCTATGTGTCATTCCCAACCTTACTGAAAACCATGGACTAACATAGACAAATTTACCCACTAATAGTAACAGAAGAACAAGGAAACAAGATACAGGTATTTGTTAAACCTTGTGTTTGCTATTAATCAATTAATTAAAAAAATCAAATGTAGTTACTTTGAGAAACTGTTATACTTTAGCAACTACTACTGCATATTAAGAAAGCTTTATAACAAACAAAAAATATAAAATTTTCCCATTCTGTCCATTTCCTAATGAATGGTTCAATGTCATTCTTTCTGATGGAAGGATAGAATCCCATTGTGTATGTATTCCACATTTTCTTGAACCATTCATCAACTGATGGAGCATCTGGGTTTATTTAATATCTTGGCTATAGTAAACAATGCTCTACCGCTTGAACCACAGCACCACTTCTGGTTTTCTATAGAGGTTTTTATTGGAGATAAGAGTCTCACAGACTTTCCTGCCCCTGCTGGGTTTGAACCGTGATCCTCGGACCTCAGCCTCCTGAGTAGCTAGGATTACAGGCATGAGCCACTGGTACCCAGCATGATTTGCATTTCTTTTTTTGCTAGAGATATGGAACATTTCTTAATGTGTCTATTAGTTATCCTTTCTCAGAGAAGTATCTTCCTAAGATTTTAACCTTTTTATTTATTGGGTTGTTGTTTCTTTGAGGATTTTTTTGGGGGTTAAGTTTTTGACCTTTAAATATATTTTAGATATGAGCCCTTTGTCTGATGCATGGCTAGTAAGAATCTTCTCCCATTCTGTGGACTTTATACACATTTTGCCAGACCCCACAAAGCATTGGTTATATGGGATCCTTTAAATGTGCCTTTAAATCTACAATTAAATACATTGAATGGTAAAGATAAAAAAATACACTTAGACATGATAAATTATTTGGGATTCTCAACATGGACACAGTGAAAACAAAGAAGGATTTTCTTAGGAGAGGACCACAAATACTCAATAATTATGTTCATGAGATTATATAAAATAATATTTATCAGAGTGAACGCCAAGAAATGGAAACAAGAGGATTTTTGTTATTTTGCTTTTTATTTGTTTGTTTCTGTACCTTATGTACCTTTTCTTCTTGTATATAAATTTAAGTCAGGGTAAGGAGGACCACATAAATAGTGGGGACCAAAGGTGAGCAAAATGCAACAGTAAAAACTGGGCAATGGTGGCTCACGCCTGTAACCCTACCTACTCAGGAGGCTGAGATCTGAGGATGGCGGTCCAAAGCCAGCCTGGGCAAGAAAATCCGTGAAACACTTATCTCCAACAAACCACCAGAAAACCAGAAGTGGCTCTGTGGATCAAGTGGTAGAGTGCTAACCTTGAGCTGAAGAGCAGAGGGACAGCACCCAAGCCCAGAGTTCAAGCCCCATGACTGACAAAAAAAAATGCAGCAGTAATACTCATTAGATATTGTCTTGAAAATGAACTATACAACTTGTGGGGGAGAGACTCAAGAGGGGAAGATTTAGAGAAAATGAGGGAAGTGGTGACATTGTCCAAACAGAAATGTACTTATTACATGACAAGAAATTGGAACCTCTCTATACACCACCTCTATAAACCTCAATGGAAAATTTAAAAAAATTAAAAATAATACATTCTAAACATCAGTATTCTAGATGAGCAGGTTAGAAACTTCTTTTCATGATGCCAATGGTGTGGCTGAGTAGAGCTCAATGGTTGGGTTACACGGCTTGGAATGCCCCAGTAGGCCACATTAATGTCTGAAGCATTTGTACTTTCAGGGGGGAATTGTATACTAATGACCCTCTTCACCACAATGGAAATGAAACTACTTCTACAGGAGGATCCCAGAGTATTCTGATTTTCAATAGATGCAGTTTTTCTCCAAAGAAATTGCACAGTAGTTTCTGACTGGAGATGAATGGACTTCCTGTCTCCCAGTACTGACAAATATGCAGTGCATATTTTATCACATTTAATTGACTACAAGGATGTCATATAAAATTCAATGTACATGTGTGAAAATGAAAGCATTCAACTTGAGGACATGAATGGGATTGGAAAAGGTGGAGAAGAATGATGGAGATGTGACAGTCACCAGGATGTATTGCACTTAACAATCTCATTTGATGAATTGACACCCCTTTCTACAACTAAATAAAGATGATGATGATGATGATGATGATGATGATGATGATAAAGAGAGTCTTAAGACCAGGTATACTTTTAATAAAAGAGTAGAGTTGTATTTCATATTTTCATTAGATGTGACACTACCTCAGTGGGTCAAGATGATGAATTAGAAGACTTTGTGCATCTGAATACAAAGAAAGAGGATAACAAAGAGATATTTCAAAGAGAGAAGAAAAACTTAACAGTATTGGTAGTCATGAACTAATTTACAGGATGTGCTACAAGCCTGGAGAAATAAAACTTCCACAGAGAAAAGTGGGAAACAGTCACAGCATCAACTCCAGATCAAAGGAAGAAGTTGACCTATGACCCAAAAGTAAGCTAGACAAATCAAGGTAATAACTGACTAACAAAATCTTAGAATAAACCTAAAAATCCTATTCACTTTAAATATTTGAGGAATTGGTATAGCAGTGGGTTAGACTGGCAGTAGAGAAGGAAGACATTTTTCTACTTTCCCTATCTTGGAGAGCTATAGCCAGGAACATAGCCAATAGAAAAAGAAGATACACACATCAATGGAACAAAATAAAAGGTCTAGAAATAATTCCAAGCTCATCTGATTCTTGATGAAGATACCAAACATTATTCATTGGAAACAAAAATAAAAGCTCTTTAAATAAGTGGGACACAGAAAATTAGATTTGCAAAAGTAGAAGACTGAACTTTATTCCTATTCACTCACTCTGTAAAATACTTAATCCTAGTTGAATAAGACTAAGATCCTTCATTTAGAAATTAGTAGAGGAAATCATAGGGAAAACACTTCACTATATAAACAAAAGCAGGGAAAGGTAAATGGGATTATATCAAATTAATAATTCTGCACAGTGAGAGCCGGGCGCCAGTGGCTCATGCCTGTAATCCTAGCTACTGAAGAAGCTGAGATCTGAGGATTGCTGTTCAAAGCCAGCCCTAGCAGGAAAGACCATGAGACTCCTATCTCCAATAAACCACCAGAAAAATAGAAGTGGCACAGTAGCTCAACTGGTAGAGCGCTAGCCTTGAGTTGAAGAGCTCAGGGACAGAGCCCAAGCCCAGAGTTCAAGCCCCACAACCGACCAAAAAAAAAAATTCTGCACAGCAAGATATACAATCAGCACAGTCAGTGTGGAAAGGGATGGTAGGGGAAAAGCAAAGGAGGGAGTAACAATGCTTGATAGGAAATGTACTCACTACCTTGCTCATGTGACTGTAACCCCTCAGTACAGTATCTTTACAATTCATATTTAATGTATATATGCATTAATAGTGTATTAAATGGAAGAAAAGTTTTGTCAGGCATTGATTTAGCACCAATTCAAATATTTAAGCACCCAAAGGACAAATATTCCAATATTAATTGTGATAAGCTTAATGTATATAATTCCAATGAAGTTCAAATGACCAATAAATGCATGACATAAATGTCCAACATCCTTAGCTATCAAAAAATGAAAATAAAAAGTACACTGAAATTTTTATTCATCTCAGTTAGGATGGCTAATAGTTGTAAGGTTTACTACTCATATAGATGTCCTCATATAAATATAAAAAAATTCAGACAATGCCTTTTAAGTCTTGTATTTTCAATGAAATATACAGTATATTACCTATTTCAAATTCAATTCCTTGGGCTGGGAAGGTGACTCAGTGGCATAGCGCTTGTCTTGCATGCCTGAGGCCCTGGGTTCGATTCCTTAGCACCACATAAGCAAAAAGAAAAAATCCGGAAGTGGTGCTGTGGCTTAAGTCATAGAGCAACAGCCTTGAACTGGAGAGCTGAGGGACAGCACACAGGCCCAGAGTTCAAGGCCCCATGACCAGACCCCCCCAAAAAATAGTTCCTAAAACATTCATTGGATTACCAGCACTGTATGAAAAGTCAGCTTTGCTTCTGATTAAGTCTACAAACAATATTTCATGAGAAAATACTTTGTATATTTGCTTCTATTGCCACTGGCATTTGCCAGTTCTATACAGGTTATAAAATATTTATGTGTGATACTTGACAGGTTCATTAAATATGTCAGAAGCATGCAAGAATAGACCTCTCAACAATTTTGAAAAACATTATTGAAAAACATTAATTCAAAACAACTGCCATTTACCATTCCACATTTAGAGTGTGACCTTACAGTTTTTAAGATGACAACACCCAGAAAACCTTATAACCAAGTGGGGATCTGGGTGTAAATTTAATTTACAGCTAAAGTCTGTAGCTTTCAAGGGTAATGTACAAAATAAAATTCAGTGAGGGAAGTTGAAGTTCTGTTGATAAGATACCTAGATATACAAAGATGAGCAACCTTAGCGGTATTTATTTAATTATATGAACTTAAGCATTTTGGATATGTGATAATTTGAAACTAGTTATTTTTCTGAATTATATATTTGTGCAAATATGCAAATCTTTTTAGGGGAACATAAATTGCAAGATGTAGAAACACAAGAAATTAAAAGTTTAATGGCAGAAAGCATCGATAGCTAGGTTCCTAACTCTCAAAGAAAGCAAGCATACTTCCTCCTAATTTTAGTTCTGTATGTGCCCTCCATGGGTTGAATAGAATAGACAGGGTATTCTTCACTAACTTTACCTAATCAGCGGCTAGTATCTGTTAGACACTCAAAAGGCACATCTAGCTGACTGGTTATCCTTAAACTATGAAACTGAGGCAACAAAAATTATGCTAAGCTGAAGTTCTCCTCTCCTTAGCTTAGTTCACATAGCATAAGTATTTCCAGCTTTACTCAAGTTGCTACCAATGCTAAGATTTTGTTCTATTCATATCAAAATAATATTTCATTATCTATATAAACCACATATTTTATCCATTTAACTGTTGATGGACAGATAAGTGCTGTTCAACTTTCTATTTCTATAACAAATAACTGACACAATCTACACAAAATGGTTTATTTCGGTTCACAGTTTTGGAAGTTGAGTCTATGATAGCACATAATAATGTTTCTGATATTGATATAGTTGAATACAGAATATTTTTTCATCCATGGATACATTATCAGTATATCTTAATATAAAATATTTGAGGCACTATTGGCATTAGTAATAATTTTATCAAGTCCAAAAGAAAGTCTATGTTAGTGTGAGAACAATTTTTTTTCTTATCCTGATTTACCATATAGCATCTGAAAAAAATTCATGAGATTTTTACAAAAATAGTCATTGAGTTCAAAATCACTAATATTTAATATACAGGACATTTCACAAGGAACATATTTTCAAGTTCACTTTTGAAGAAACAATTTCTAGCAAGTGTCTCATTCTCAATGATAAAGAGTAGCTAAAATTCAATTTAAGTAGCTCCATTCATAAAGAGCAACTATATTCTTTATTATAAACACATGACGTGCTTGACTGACTGAAGGGACATTTGAATTTACCACCCTTAATAAGTCACTTGATAAGCTCTAAATGTACTCTTCTTGCTCTATGAATTGCTAAGTAGATTGAAACATGAAGAGGAATATGGTATTTGGGAAACTTAGTAAATTATGGTCTATAAGGGAAAAATAGACCTTTTAAAATAGAGGCCCCAGTACATGAAAAAGTTGTTTTTACATACACAATATTAACACTACTCTGTAAGCAATAAAAATAGGTAAGAAACAATGCTGGCTTTGTCAATTATATAGCTCAATCTGTGAATTCAGAAGTGAGCTTTGAGAGGCTCATATTTTATGAATGTACTTAGACAGCCACTTCAGTAAATGGTGCTGGCAAAATTGGTTAACTACATGTAGAAAACTAAAGCTAGATCCTTATATATCACCCTGCACCAGAATCAACTCCAAATGGAT
>NW_012267237.1:17141606-17146444 GCF_000151885.1 Dipodomys ordii | reverse complement strand
GGAGGCTGCAATGCTTGGTAAGAAATGTATACATTATCCTGCCCATGTAATTGTAACCCCTCTGTACAGTATGTTCACAAATAAAATAAAATAAATGAAAAAAATATAATCCAGGTTACAGATAATGATTACTGAAAAAAAGATAATAGTGGGAAGAAATTATGTCTTTAATGCATGCGAGATAATGTCAGGATGAATATGGACAAATATGGAAAGTAAACAGCATCAAGAAAAAAATTAGGTGAGCATTTTTCTAAATAGTACCTAAAGGAGAATAAAATTTGCAATTGATAATTTGGTGTTTTGAAGTGTTGGATATTTTGTAGGAAATCCAATAATGCATCATTTATTCATGATTTAAAAATATCTTCTTGTGACAAATAGGTTCAGATAGGAACTCTTCAAGAAAAGGGGGAATAAAGACACACAATAATTAGAACAAGTTAATTTTTAAAAAGTTATTTGTAACTTATAAATGATAGGGAAATTTGAAATGGAAGACAGAGTGGCCTCAACACAGAAAAATAAAGGATTCATTGTAATCTCCAAGTCTTAAGATAAGGGAAAAGTGCTGTATGAATAACAAAGGGTAAAACATTAGACTCCTTCTACATGCCATTTAACGTCTTCTCAGATTCATGCACCAAAGGACTAACCATTGATTTAGCAGCTCCCAGATCAGGGCAGTCTTGTCTCCATCATCAGGAAAAATATGAGGCTCTGTATCTATTACATTATTAATACGTATGCATTACAGCGAAAGGACTCACTCTGTATTCCCCAGATGCAACTAAAGGTCCTCAGTGCCAGGTCTGTGATTTTCTCTTAGTTATTTCAAGGAACAAGTAATGCTATGTAGATATTTGGTAACTGACAGCTGTAGACTTTGGACTGCTGTTCTTACAACCAAAAGAAAGGCACAAATGTCACATTCAATGCTTTTCCCCTTGTGGATCCTCCCTTGCAAAGATTTTTTTAAATGGGATAACTAATCATTCTTTGTACAATTGTGTAAGCTTGCTAATATAAATTCTCATTTTTCAGTTATGTCTAGCTTACTCAATTCAATTAATTACATGGGATAAAGTGGACAAGGGTGTCCTCGCTGCTTTCTGGACAGAGAACCTAGTTAGGCTAAAGCACTGATTTGGATAGAGATCTGACTCACATTGTAGTAAGGGTAGCCACCATAGTCTCTGTTTCTTCTGTTCTTCTTGTCTCTTAATAATGACTTATATTGGAAAAAATCAGAACCACAGATAAATGGATTTCATGAGTCATGGAGCAGGGCAGAGATAATTGAAGCATGGATTTCCAGGACAAGTTGGAACTGTCAAGGATTCCAATTTGGTGATTTCCTCTTTATAGCAAAAATAGCAAAAAAAAAAATGAATATAGGCACAGAAAGAAGTACTCTTTACCTGACTTAGGTAACTGTAACTCCTCTGTACATCATCTTTACAATAACAACAAAAGATACATTAAAACAAATTCTACAGCATAAACTCTATTTAGTGCATGTATAATTTTTCTTTGTTTACTCAATAATTAAATGAAAAGCAGAATTGTAATGGTCATCTAGTTAAGGAAACAATGATGTTATATATTTGGAGCATTGTTAAGAATCAGAATGAAGGAGGCATCCTTTTTTGACACATACTGTGAAATCTGGATATTATCACAGAAATTTAGAAAAATACTTTTTTTATATGGCCTTTGAGTTGAAATTTTGAAGTAAGTGACTCTCTAAACAAATTATTATACTTATCTTTCAATGAATGTATTGCTATCTGTTACTTAGGAAAATTCCAATATTACATTTTAAATATGTAGACTATAAAATATTTAGATGCTTATTATAAAATGAACATTTTAAGATATTTGATGATTTTTCTTTTAAATCTTTTCTCATATTCATCCCCAATATAAAAAGGTTCTAATTATCAGTTGTAAATAACTTAATGTTTTCCTAAGAAATAAATTTTAAAACAATACATTCTTGGATAGAGTTACAAATGAATTTTTCCACTTCTTATCAAATGCCATCATCAATTAATATTCTTCAGTATCTTGGTATTTAGTATATCTATATCTACCTATATATATATATATATATATATATATATATATATATATATCTTCAGTATCTTGTATCTAGTTTACAGTTGAGTTTGCAGATGAGTCTTATTTTTGCAATCTTTCATAGTGTATCTGATCTTATAATATTTTGAAATGTCATTTTATGTTTCTGAGAATATACCATGTCCTGTGTTTGTTTTTATAACATTAACAATGTTATTGTCTCCTAATTTAAAATATGGCCAGGAATGGTGCTAAAAATCTAATTGGTCTCAACAAATGCTGTTTCATTTATTTGCACTTGACAAATTTGCCCCTTTTTTTTATTTGGAGTGATTTAAACCTCATAGTATTGTAATGTTTTGTGAACTGAAGTTATTTTTAAACATCAATTTGTATTCCATGGTTACTTTGGGTATGTTTTGTCAATATTCCTTAATTTATTATTATAAATAAGGAAAATATGCTTGATGTCTAAGTAATATACCATTTAAACTTCCAGTTTAAATGTTGTTTTAGTTGTAATTTAAAAGAAAACTCTCATTCTCATATTCACAAACAGCCATATCCACAAACAGGAAACAACCTAAGAATGTTCATAACATAAAAGTAGATTGTTAAAACCTTTGAAAATGGACACAAGCAAGAAAAATACTATTTTTTAATTTGGTATATTGTTAATTACAAAGAATTTAACCTTAAAGATAGTGAATCTACAATTTCACAGGAAATTAAAAGTACTATTAACCTTTGTCCTTTTTATTACTTTAATTTCTCCTGGTCAGGTAATCTTTTTAAATTTTTTTTAACTTAAGTATTTGGCGAAAGGGGTCATGATTCACCATGTCAACTTATGAGTATTATGCATTTTTCTCATATAGTTTTTCTCTCTTGTAATCATAATATTAGATATATACCTTATAGATGGGAATTTGCTTTGCAGGTATCAAATACATTTGTTCAAACATACTGGTTTAATATTGAATGATTGGCTTGCTTTGAAATTTTTTATGTGAAAAACATTTGAGTTCTTCATAAGAGAATCAGTGTGGTATGACAAAGGACAGGGAATGAGTCTGACAGTCAATGGAGAAAAGGCACAGCTTGAGAGCATAGCCATACAAAACAGCAAAGTTAAATATCAGCTCCAGGAACCATCTACCAGTATATTCAGCACCAAAGAAATAATATTGTGTTGTGGAGAAAATACTCAGAAAACTCAGATGGCAAGCACAGACTATCCAGGTGGCAAGTATACAAGGCAGATATAAATTGGAGAGATAAAATGTGTTTGAAAATCAGAAAAGAAAAAAAAAATCTTTCCAGGAAAGAGTTCCACTAGGAGTTCCAAGACCCTAATGAGTTCTTGAAACTTAAGATCTTCAGTACCAAGAAAAACAATTGGGGAAATAATAGTTTCAGAGATTCTAAGCAGAAGCCATTCCTACCCACTGTGCTCCAGGTACTAAGACTTACAGTAATCCCATTTCATTTTTTCTTTCCTTAAGAAATGGGACTTTTTAAAAATCTATTATCTTTCCAGAGTTGTAGAATGGGAATTCAATTCAACATGGGAGTTTTATGAGTACAATGTAACTTGGTTAGTTGATACCCTTCTATTATTGTCCCCCATGTCTCAACCCCACTCATTCCAGCAAATTTTTCTCTTTCTTTTCTTTTTGTAATGACCTCTTCAGTTATGACATGGGAACTGGACATCTGTTTTCATCCTATTTTCAATGGTATATTGATTCAACTTTATATGTCAAATTGTATCCATTTTTTTTCTGGATTAATTTACAATAATATGTCAGTGAATTTTCAAGTCAACGTGCTTATTGTATTAGCCTGTATTAATTGTTGAAACAACTGGGTTTTATTTTGCCATTTACATATTCACTCTATAAAGGCTTTTACTAAAGGCTTTTTCTAATTTTAATGTCTATAGTATTGGCTGTTTCATATGAATTTTAGAATTGGCTTATTGCTTTTAAGAAATCTGATTTTGTTAGAACTGATATTTAGATAAAATTAAGCATTAACCAGCCATGGGTGGCTCGTGCCTGTAATCCTAGCTACTCTGGATCTGGAGGCTGAGATCTGGGATCAGGGTTCAAAGCCAGCCTGGGCAGGAAAGTCTGTGATATTTTTACTTCCAATTAATCAGAAGAAAACTGGAAGTGGTGCTGTGGCTCAAGTGGTAGTGCGCTAGCCTTGAGTTGAAGAGTGGAGGGACAGCACCCAGGCCCAGAGTTCAAGACCCATGACCCACCCCCGCTCTCCTCCCCCCCAAATTGAGCATTTTGATATCGTGAAGTTTCCCCATATGAGGTACATTTCTAAGTTTACTTTTTCCATCTTTATCTTAACTGTGTCACGTAATTTTCAACTTAGTGATACTATATTTAATTATGTTTTGTTTATCTTTTTTTCCGGTCCTGGGGATTGAGCTCAAGACCTGGGTACTGTCTCTAAGCTTCTTTTGCTCAAGGATAGCACTCCACCACTTGAGCCACAGTGCCACTTCTGGCTTTTTTGGTGTATGTGGTACTGAGGAATCGGACCCAGGGCATCAGGCATGATATGCACTCTACCACTGAGCCACATTCCCAGCCCTACATTTAATTTATTAAGTTTACTACTTTTCTTTCTCTCCCTCTCCCTCCCTCCTTCCCTCTTTCCCTCCCTCTCTTCCTCCCTCCCTCCTTTCTTTCTTTTCTTCTTTCTTCATTCTTTCTTTCTTTCTTTTTTTTTTTTTT
>NW_012267237.1:17132277-17141556 GCF_000151885.1 Dipodomys ordii | reverse complement strand
CCAGCTCAAGGCGAGCACTCTACCACTTGAGCTACAGCACCACTTCCGGTTTTCTGGTGGTTTTATTGGAGATAGGAGTCTCACGGTCTCTCCTGCCCCGGCTGGCTTTGAACCGCGATCCTCAGATCTCAGCCTCCTGAGTAGCTAGGATTACAGGCGTGAGCCACCAGCACCCGGCTGTCATTCTTTCTTTCTTTTTCCTTCTTTCCTTCCTTTCTCTTTCTTCCTTTCTCTCTTTCTTTTCTTTCTTCCTTTCTCGCTTTCTCCCTTTCTTTTTCTTTTTCTTTCTCTTTCTTTCTTTATTTTCTTTCTTTCTCTCTTTCTCCTCTCTCTCTATTTCTCTCTCTCTCTTTCCTTCTTGTTACAAAACTAGGACAACAATTTAGTACCTGACTTTGCTCATGGGCTGGTACTCTACCATTTGGACCATGCTTCCAACTTATTAATTTTATATATTTAAATTCGGCACCACTATTGACATTATTCAAAAAAAGAATATTCTTCATATCTGATTGAACAATCTGCCTGAATAATATTTTTGATAGTGAGGGATAAATCCATAACTTCTTGTATGAGATTTGTTATTATGAAGTTAGGTGTTTGTTTTTGTTTTTGTATTGTTTTTGTTTTTCACTTGATCATGGTTCTTGAACTCTAGGCCTGGGCGCTGACCCTCAGCTCTTCAGCTCAAGGTTAGCACTCTACCATTTGAGCCACAGAGCCACTTCCAGTTTTCTGGTAGTTTATAGAAGATAAGTGTCTCATGGACTTTCTTGCCCAGGCTGGCTTTGAACCATGATCCTCATATCTCAGTCTCTTGAGTAGCTAGGATTACAGGTGTGAGCCATCAGCTCCCAGCTTAGTATATATGTTTATATATGCATATACTTTAAAAAACATTTTTACTACAACCTGGCATAAACTATTTTAACTAAACTTTGAATATTAGTTTCTTATTGAAAGTTTAGAGTATTTGAGGCAGTGACCATTTGTTGCTTGTTTCGGAGGAGAGCAACACGTGGTGCTAAACCACCTGGTTGTGTGCCTTTATAAGACCTGCAAATCCTTAGCTCAAGGGGCTCTCCTCCTGGGCTCCTCTGACTTGGAGTGTAGGACGAGGCCCGAGCTGCAGCCCGTTTAAATAAAACAGCTGTAGAGTCTGCCTCTCGGTGGTCTTCTTGGTGGGGGTCCTGTGACCTTGGCATAACACTTATATAGGAAGTTGCTTAGTTAATATAAGTTAAATAGCTATTTAATATACCTGCTGTGTATTCCATTCAGATGATTGTCAGTTAATTTTCCTTTGCCTTTCTGATGCATGGAACAAGTAGAAAAGTTATTGTGGTAGATACACATATCTTATGGTGAAATTTCCACCATATCTCATGTGGCTTTTACAGAAATAATATATCAGATTAAAGATGTACCATTCTTCACCTGGTTTTTAATTTTATTTCATTATGTATGTATACTAAATATTATATGATTTTTCTATACCATTTTGACTGAAATATCCCAGCTTTTATATGATTACATTTATAATACACCAATTCCATTTTTGTTATCTGAAAACTTTGTAAAATGTGGCATTTTAAGTTAACTTGTATTTATTTCAGTCCAGATTGTAAAGAAAAGTAAAATTAGTATTTATTTCAATTGGAATAGTTTTGTTCACATTCAGGATTACTGATACGCTTGGAAATATAATCATAATTTCTTTGGTCTGTAAACAATAAAATTATATCACTTGTTTTTTACATTTTGCTTTCTCTTGAGTTGGTCAAAGTTGGGCAAATTTTCCACAAGTTAGCTTCCTACTTGTGTAGCTTCTGTTCTTTATTTAGCATTACACTAAAAATATATATATATTACATTATGTATTACGTGTTACATAATACAAATTATATGAGATGACATACAAAATATATGATATAATATAGAATATGTCAAAATCAGTATTTATTATATATTATATAAGATCAATTATATATTATATAATCATGACCAGTATGCCTATACTTTATAAGCATTCATTTTCATGTTTTAATCAGCAATTAATACATGGAATTATCATTTCTGAGCACAAAATGAGTTAGTGCATCAAACCATTTCTAGTGAAAAAATTTAGCTGCATTGATGAGTCTCATCTGAATTTGTGCTTACTATGATGGCTGCAAACTGAAGATTTCCAAGTCTTTCCTTCCACTTGCATGTATTAGCAGCTGGAATTATATAAATCATCATTGTGGACGTATGGATGTCTTAATTCCAAAATATTGCAGTTAATCATACTAATTATTCTCTTAATGTTAAAGAACCCTAAGATATGTATTCAAATGTTTTTTTCTTTCATGCAATTGTTTCTAACGCATTTATAAGATTATTTCTTTGTTGCTTTGTATGTCCCTCCCCCACAGTATAAGCCTGCTTTCACTGTATTTAATGTTGGTATAATTTGTGGAGGGGAAGGGGAAAACCAAGTCGTTTATATAAGGATACAGGTGGACCTGTTGCAACAATGAGAAGTACAAGTTGTCATGTCAAAAACAAACTTTACAACTTGGTGGGGGGAGGATTGGGTGGGGGGGAGGGAGGATGGGATGGGAAGGGTAAACAAAGGAGGAGGCTACAATGCTTGATAAGAAATGTACTCACTATCTTGCCTATGTAATTGTAACCCCTCTGTACAGTATTTTCACAATAAAAAAGATAAAAATTAAAAAAGATATCTCAAACTCATAATGAGAGAAACATTTTAAATGCTATTCTCTGTCTTTTTGTTATGACTAATGACAAGTTTTGCTTTATTTTCATTCTTTTGCTTTTCTTTTTCTTATCTTTATATAGTTGCACAAATGTTTTTGATTCATCATGTCAGTTTATGAGTAAAAGGGATTCCTTGAGGAGTAAGAGATGTCCATTTAGCTTATCTTATTTCTGACCGTATTTATTATCACCCATTTTTCTAAGGATAGCTGGACGTTTTAAATTGGTAATGATATTTAAACACAAATGGTGTTTAGACACGGGAACTAGAAGACATTGTTAACTAAATAGAGTGATTCTGTTGCTAGCTCTTTAATTAGTATTTTTCTGCCATTGATCATAAGGCTGGATGTATAAGTTTGTGGTAATAAGCAAATTAAACTATGAAGCTTAATAATTACAGTTACATGTGTATAAATGTATTTAATACTACTTTGTTTAATTCCAAATTGTAGTCACACTGAATTTTAGAGTGATGGCAAGAAAAATCACTAAATATTGAGAATATATATGTATATGTATATATATATATATATATATATATATATATATATCTTTTTGAAACATAGCTTCTCTATGTTCTCTAAGTTCCAGGCTGGCCTGGAACTTATAAGCTTCCTACCTCTGTCTATTGTACTCTTTGATCATAGTTGTGAACTATGAATCATCACCTTTAGCTAGAATATAGCCATTTCATTCCTCTTATTTTCATCATATTTGATCAACCAACTGAAACAATAATGACAAGTAATGTGGGTAAACATTTTTTCCCAGCGACATTCCCAGCACAGTTACTGTCTATCCCCAGGAGACCTGGGCTTCTCTGATCTCTAAGCAGGCACATGGGGGCAGTGGTGCTCCTCTCATTTTGGTGTTGTGTTGAGATTTCGTTATATTTCACTGTTTTTCACCAGTTTTTCAGTATTCTTATTTACATATTACACATAGTAATAAGTCATCTTTTTATTTCTTTCCCAGATATATATATATATATATATATACATATATATGAACCTTACATAAATGGTATAATTAAAAAGAAGCTATCCCACTTATTCAACAGTTTTATGAATAACCTCATTCATTGTGTAAATACAGAAAATCGTTTTCTGTAAGAAAACTTACAAACAATAAAAACACTTAAACAAGTGAATTTCTGAAAAATCTAATACAAAACACGAGTCTCATACCCCAATTTTTAGAAATAATTAAATGTAGCCATTTGAATAGTTTCCATTATACTTAAAATCACTTTTTTTTTCTTTCACATGTTCATTAGTGGTGCATAAAAGGAAAAGGTAAGTTTTTTTCTCTACTATTGTTATTAGGATTATTCATCCTAACTTGAAAGGTTTATGTTCTAGTCATTTACAAAGTGTTGAGTGTTTGAAGTATAAATGATCTGATGTGGAGAAGTCCCCAGCGCCTCCTCTGTTGCCAGTGTATTTTATTTCCAACAGCTTCATGTACTTAATAGCTGAAATTTGCTCACTTATTTCTGCAATGTGGAAAGACTAGAAACCTTTTAAATAAAAGTATACAGAAAATACATCATAGTAATGGTTTAGATGTCCACAATGGATTGCATATATGCTGACAGAGGGTAGTTTTACAGCTAGTCTTATATCTAGCTAGGCCTCCAGTAGAGCATATGGGTTCTATTTTTGTAAGAAAGAAAGGAATTTCTTTTCAGGGCACGAAAACCTGGGAAATGTTTCAGGTGAAGATTAAATACTGAGAAAGACTTACTTTTCCACTGAGAGCAAATATAAACCTTGGTTTTTCATAACCTCAAGTTGTACTTCTCTAAAATACAGGAAGTAGACTATGACAAATGTTAGGCCACCCTCATTCTTCACAATGCTTGATTTTTTTTAACACATCTAAATTTCCACAATCTTGATTGCAGGAATAGATTTGATCATGCATTCTACACAGTCTCTCACACATGTGTATAATATGTATGTATACATGTGTGTGTTCAATCCATAAAACCACAAATGAAGGTAATGACTACTAATGTCTAATGAACATTGTAATTAAGAAACTTCTCCAGCTGTGTATTGGTAGCTCAAACCTGTGAAAATCCTAGCTATTTAGTAGGCTAAGATTTTATAATAGTTTTAAATTGCCTTTAAGGCAGTCTAGGTAGCAAATTCCTTGAGATTGTTATTTCCAGTTAATCACCCAAAACCTAGCCACGTAGCTGTACCTATGCCCTGAGTGTAAGCCTCAGTACCAGAACAAAACCAACCAAACAAGAACATAGCAAAACAAACACACAAAAAACTTGTCTTTAAAATGTTTTAATAACATTTCTGAAATTAATTTCTGACCTGTTCCTAAAGCTGCATATCAGTTGAAGAGTGAGCACTAAGCACTGGAACTAATAAGTAAAAAGCATATGAAACAAACAAAAAAAATCTCATGAGTTGATCTATAGTCAAAGTGATTTTTATCATTTTGACATGTTCTTATATGCTTACCATGTACCTTGATTTGGCTTAGTTATTCTATCCCTCTCCCTTCTACCTCCTCCCTGCCTCTCAAATCAGTCTCACTAAGTTTCACTGTACCTTCTTCCCGCATGTGCAAAATATATGTTAACCACATTCACCATCTTCTCAACCTTTCTGTTCACTAAAACCTACACAAATGGGCAGGCCCTGTTTTATATTCCTCATTCATTCTGTAATGTATCTTGGTTTGTGAAAAAGTTTTGGTTCATACCTCACACATGTATATTCAATATTTCACATTGACCCTTCATTTTCTCCTTTGTTCCCTATTCTTCACAGACTGTTATCCATCAACTTCCAGGAAGGTTTGCTTGCCATTTTTACACAAATTATTTCATTCTTCTTCATTCAGAGGCAAATATTCCAAATTTGTTCATTAAGCTATAGATTTAATAAAACAAAATAGTGTTGTGAGAATAAAATAAGCTGTACAATATACTTTTGGCCAACTCAAGTAGAAATTTCATTATTTCCTTCAGATTCATATACCAAAATAAGATTTTGAAAAAACAGTTTTTATGTTTAATTATGAAAAAGTGAATACTCACATTCTTATGTAGCAGGGACGTGTGTGTGAACACTTTGAATAAAGGCAGGGAAACTGTTTTCATGTTGCTTAGACATCAGAAACCACTTCACTACTGTTTTCAACGAGGAGCCATGCTTCTCCATTTCCCTGGAAGAATGATCATAATGTTACTTTTTTACACTATTGACATCTTCAATTGTGCTAACAATTGATTCTACACTATTTTCTTATTTTTAAGTTTTACTTATTTTTACTTAGTATGTAAAGTTTTGCCAGTATCATGTCCCCCTCATGCCTTTGTAGTAGAATTTAAAGAAAGACACTGTGATACTGTATCTATTGCTCATTTGACTCAAGATTACTTTTGCTATTTAGGATCTTTATGCTTCCATATAAATTTTAGAATCAGCCGGGCACAGGTGGCTTATGCCTGTAATCCTAGCTACTCAGGAGGCTGAGATCTGAGGATCGCGGTTCAAAGCCAGTCCTGGCAGGGAAGTCCGTGAAACTCTTATCTCCAATTAAAAAAAAGTCACCAGAAAATTGGAAGTCTCGCTCAAACTAGCACTCATGTTGAGCTGAAGAGCTGAGGGACAGTGCTCAGGCTCAGAGTTCAAGCCCCACAACTGACAATAAATAAATAAATATCTTAGCTATAGTAAATAATACTGCAATAAACATAGTTGTGCTGGTAGCTTTAATATGGTCTTGTTTGTGATCATTTGGGTAAATGCCCAAAAGTGGGATTGCTGGGTCATAGGTGGTAAGGGGGTTGGGGGTGGAGGGGGCGTGGAGAGGAGAAGGGATGGTATGGGGAAGCAAAGGAGGAGGCAACAATGCTTGGTAAGAAGTGTACTCACTATCTTGCCCATGTACTTGTAACCCCTCTGTATGGTATTTTCACAATAATATATAAATAAATAAAATAAATTTTAGAATCAATTTTCTTCTTCTTTGATGAAGAATGTTAGTGAGATATTGATTTCACTTAATCCATAAATTGTGTTTGACATCATGTCTATTTTTATGATCTAGAAATCCAGAAACATTACTCCTTTCTGACTTCTTGGGTCCTTTTCAATTTCTTATTAAACAATCTACTTCTTTCATTATAGAGGTTTTTCATCTTTATAAATTTATTTTATTTTTATTCGTCGGGGATATTGTGAATAGAATAGTTTTGCTGATTTATTTCTCAGCGTGATCAGTACTGATATGTAGAAAAGCTAACATAACTATAACCCTAATCATTCATCATGCTAATATTTAAGATAAGCATTATTAGCTTACATTTTATATTATGCTAAGTTGTAAAAAGTGTGTTTCAAGAGTTATCTGGAGGACTTTTAGGATATTGAAGTATAGAATCATATTATCATTTCATCTTTGATTTGACTTCTTGCCCTACATAATTCATTTTTATCTCTTTATCTTCCCTTATTAATCTGACTACCAATTACAGCACTAGAGCTAATAACAGTGGGGAGAATGAGTATCTTTATCTCACCTCTCACTTCGGATGAAATTATGTCAGCTTTTCCCCACTTAGTATGATGTTGGCTTAAGGTATACCATAATTGTCCTTTATTATGTTGAACTACAGTCATCCTGTACTGAGATTCTTCAGAGCTTTTATCATGAAGCATAATGTTGATTGCTCTTCAAAGGGTTTCCTGCTCCAGTTGAGATGGTCCATTGGTTCCATTTATTGGTTCTATATTAATTTATTTCAATTAATTTATTTGTAATTATTATGCCATCCTTTTAACCCCAAATGAAATCAACCAGATTATGGTATATAATTGTTTTAATGTGTTGTTAAATTCATCTTGGCAGTACTGTATTTTAATTTTTAAAAAATTTAAAGAGATTAGTCTTTATTTTAGTTTTTTTCCAGTATTGAAATATTGGCTTCACAGAATGTGATTGATAATGTCCTTCCTGTTTTTATTTTATAAGTAAGTTTAAGGCATATTGCTGTCATTTCTTTTATTAATGTCTGGTAGACTTATCCAAATCTGTTTTTTTTCCTTTGATTAGGAACTATCACTGCTTCAACATAATTTATTGTTATATATCTATTTAAGTGGTTAATATATTTTCAGTTTAATGTTGATATAAATTGAATTAGAAATTTATCCATGTTTTCTAGATTTTTCCAATTATTTTGCGTTTAGGTTTGGAAAGTCTTATCTCATAACGGTATTTTATTGGTATTTGTTTTATTTCCAATTTTTAAAATTTTTCTGATTTGTGTTTTTTTCCTTCCTTTTTTTACTCAAATTACCTAAAGCTTTAGCAGTCAAAATTATTTTTTCAAAGAGACAATTCCTTTCATTGATTATAATAGGCTTTCTAGACTCAATTTCATTCATGTTTGTTGTAGTTTTTATTGTTTCTTTGCATGTGCAAATTCTGACTTTGCTTCATTCTGATCTTTCCAGCAGTCAGTCTGAAAATTTGGATTTGAAGATTACAAGCGTATCTTTTAAAAAAAATTTAATATGTTTTTATTGTAAAAATACTGTCCAGAGGGGTTACAGTTACATGAGCAAGGTAATGAGTACATTTTTTTATTGATTGATTGATTAATTGATTGATTTTTTTATTGTGAAAATACTGTACAGAGGGGTTACAATTACATGGGCAAGATAATGAGTACATTTCTTATCAAGCATTGTAGCCTCCTTCTTTGTTTTCTCTTCCCATCTCTTCCCAGCCTCCCCCCGTCCCCTCACCAAATCCTCCCCCCCCCACCAAAGTTGTAAAGTTCGTTTTCGACATGACAACTTGTATTTCTCATTGTTGCAACGGGTCCACCTGTATCCTTATTTAAACGATTTGTTTTTCCCCTTCCCCTCCACAAATTATACCAACATTAAATACAGTGAAAGCAGGGTTATACTGTGGGGGAGGGACATACAAAGCAACAAAGAAATAATCTTATAATTGTGTTAGAAATAAATGCATGAAAGGAAAAAAAACATTTAAATACATATCTTAGGGTTCATTTTCTAACATCACCTTATCTGACCTTTTCTGCTTGATTCATACATATACTAGATATTGCAAATAAGGGAAACCATGGGACCTATGTTTCTTTGGGCCTGGCTTACTTCACTTAATATAATTTTTTCCAAGTATTTCCATTTCCTAACAAATGGAGCAATGTCATTCTTTCTGATGGAGGCACAGAATTCCATTGGCTCCACATAGAGCTCCCCTATGAACCAGCAATCCCACTTTTGGGCATTTACCCAAATGTTTACAAACAAGACCACACTAAAGCTACCAGCACAACTACTTTATTGCAGAATTATTTACCATAGCTAAGATATGGAACCAACCCAGATGCCCCTCAGTAGATGAATGGATCAAGAAAATGTGGTATATATACACAATGAGTACATTTCTTACCAAATATTTTTGCCTCCTATTTGTTTTTCCCCTACCATTCCTTCCCTC
>NW_012267237.1:17108185-17132122 GCF_000151885.1 Dipodomys ordii | reverse complement strand
TAGAGAAGTGTATATTCAAGATGCAGGGCACCCACATCAAATAGAGTGAAAACAGGGGTTGTACCATGTGGGACATTTCCTTTCATTGTTAGGGTAAGAATTCCTCAGCATATAATTTCAACAGCAATTGTGTAGGAGTAGTTAATCTGAGTGTTATAAATTTGATTTATAAGCAACTATCAGGCACTTTACATATATAAAATATAGGTGTAATAGAAATATATGTGCAGAGGGAACCTTACTTCATTGTTGGTGGGAGTGTAAACTTGTTCAACCACTTTGGAAAGTAGTATGGAGGTTCCTCAAAAGACTTCACATAAACCTCCCTTATGACCCAGAAATCCCACTTTTGGGCATTTACCCAAAGGTTTACAAACAAGACCACACTAAAGCTACCAGCACAACTATGTTTATTGCAGCATTATTTACCATAGCTAAGATATGGAACCAACCTAGATGCCCCTCAGTAGATGAATGGATGAAGGAAATGTGGTATATATACACAATGGAATTCTATGCCTCCATCAGAAAGAATGACATTGCCCCATTTGTTAGGAAATGGAAAGACTTGGAAAAAATTATATTAAGTGAAGTAAGCCCAGCCCAAAGAAACATAGGTCCCATAGTTTCCCTTTTTGCAATATCTAGTATATGTATGAGTCAAGCAGAAAAGGTCAGATAAGGTGATGTTAGGAAAATGAACCCTAAGATATGTATTTAAATGTTTTTTTCTTTCATGAATTGTTTCTAAAGCATTTATAAGATTAAATAAAAGAAATATATGTGTAGTTTATGTGATAATTTCTTATTTTAAGTGGTATTTCAAGAAATATATCACCAATTGCTTTTTGAATATCTCCCAGTTACATCTTCAGCTCAAATTACTTTAAGATTTAATGAAAGGCCAAGGTAAGTGTTCTATTGTATCCTCTCAACTCTTATACTATTGCTTCAAATTCAATTCAAATTGAACTCTAATCTATGACTTAAGACCATGCCACTAATTATGACACTATATTTGCAAATGATATAATCCTAAATTACCAACAATTATCGCCTTTTAATGTATTTTGACATTTTCTTCACCTAATAAATGTTGAAACATAATGAATAGTGTTAGCTTCCTATAGTAATAGGATCATATTCATTTGTTAAAAAATCATGTACTGATAATTAACTTTATAAAATATGATTAACAGTTATTTCATATTGGAAGGCCCAAATGTGATAGAGAATGGCTAATTTGATAAATTTATGGTGACTCATTTTTATTCACTTACTTCCCTTGCTGCTATATATTTTATGTTTTTTCCTCATAGGTCACTTGCCCATTAATTACATCATCTGTAGAGTAATAGTATCCATTGCATCAGCATGAGATGTCTGAATCATAAGATTTTTTCCATCCATATAGAAAGAGTAGTATGACTATGTGGACATAGTCCAATTAGTCCACACACACACACACACACACACACACACACACACACACACAAATGAAAATAGTTTAAATCATGGCAACATGCCTTGATTATGTCCCAGAAGAGAAGATGAAGGTCTATAAAGAACTCCTCCAAATACTTCATGGTTCTAACATTATGTATTCTCTTAATATAGGGAGGGATAGTAACTTATCACTTCTCAGCTTCTGAAATATTATGGTCCACTCTCCTCCACACTCATTAACATCAACCTACACAATATAAAAATGCATTCTATCTTGACCTTTTCTGTAATGGGGCATCTCACAACTCACATTTTTATGTGTTACTATTACTTTGTCTATGAGAAAGAAGTTGTAAGTGCATGTAATTTTATGCTTACTTTTCTTATACTTGTGTATAAGAAAAAGAAAATGTCCAGATGAAAACTAACTTTCTCATTGAATCTTTAACTGTCAAAATATTAAGTCATTGTTCCACAAACTCACTCCTGTCCTTTCAAAATCCAAACCAAAAGGTGATTTGATTCCTATTGACATAGTAAAGACCAAAGAAGAAATAGTTAGAGCAAGAGAAGACAAAATGAAAAAAAATAAAAGCTATGTTTTCCATAAAAATAAGAAATCTAAATCTATAAAAATATTAAATAACATAATTACTTTAATACAAAATCTATAAAGTTTAATGTTAGTTTTCTATTACTAGTACATAAAGCATATTTGCAGAAGCAATAATTTAATCTAACCAAGACCTATCATTTTAGAGATGTGTAAGAAGAAATTAAATTTATGCATTACGTATATTACTCTAGAAGGGTTCCTTTTGGCCTTTTCCAGCTTCTGGATACTACCACTTGCATTTATTCATTATTTTCTTAACACAAATTCAAAGCCAATGGTATTGTATGCCACTGACTTTTTCTGATGTATTTCTCTCAAGTTTTTGCCTTTAGGTATCATTTAAGTAGCTGGATATAATTAATAATCATTCAAGACAATTCCTCCAGGCAGTAAATTAGCTAGCTGCTTATCAAAATGAATTTTCTCAGGAAGGGAACAAGGCAAAGGTGTTAGAGATTAGGACTTGGACAACTTTGAGGAGAATATCATTTACCACATTGTCTTTTGGTGATGAGACAATTCTTTGGGAAAACACTCATCAAAAAAATAAATGCAGGGCTAGGAAGGTGGCTCAGTGGTAGAACACTTGCCTCGCACGCATGAGACCCTGGGATCAATTCCTCAGCACCACATAAGCAAACAGAAAAAAGCCAGAAGTGGTGCTGTGGCTCAAATGGTAGAGTGCTAGCCTTGAGTTGAAGAGCTGAGGGACAGTGCCCAGTCCCAGAGTTCAGGCATGGCTGGACCACTCCCTTCCAAAAAAAATAATGCATATCTTTATCTATTCAGATATCAGTGGCTCATGGTTAGAAACCCAACTACACAGAAAACTGAAATCTGAGAAATGAAATTTAGAACCAACCTAGGCAGACAAACCCATGAGTTAAAATCTCTAGTTAAGCAATAAAAAGCTGCAGGTTGAAGCATTTTTCAAAAGTTAGAGTACCAAGTAATTGAAAAAGAAAAGTCATGTGGAAGGTGTGAGGTCTTGCCTTTAAGCAAATATATTTATAGCTAGGTTTGCTAAAGTTGCAATGCTATTATATACCCCAGCACCAACTCCCAGCTCCAGCCATGTTTAGATGAATTCATCAAGGGATGAATGGATCAAGGAAATGTGGTATATATACACAGTGAAATTTCATATATCTGTTAGAAAAAATATAATGTATCATATCTAAGAAAATGTAAGGACCTGGAAAAATATGTTAAGTGAAATGAGTTAGGATGAGAGAAATAAATGTTGCATGTTTTCCCTCATTTGTGGAAGCTAGAATTTATAGTCATACAAGTAAATAAGTTAGGTTGTATGCAACTGTACACAAATGTGTGGATTAAAGTATGGCATATTCAAAGAAGTACTCAAATAATTTAATTGCTTAGAAAGATAAAGTCAAAGTTCAACTAAAAGAAATACCAGGAAGTGGATATTTGAAAAGGATGGAGTAGGGTCAAGTGGAGAGAGGTAGATAAATGAAGAGGCGAAGGCAGAGAGCATGCAGACAAGAAGTAAATCTATGTCCTTAAAAAATGAAGGAAAGCCAGGCCAAGGGTGGCCTAAGGGGTGGTAAGGATATTGAAATGGGTGGCATTGGTCAAGATAATAACATGCTTTGCTTAATAGCAACCAACTCTTTTGTACAACTATTTAAGGGTAATAAAAGCACACACACAAAATCGAGCCCACACTCTTAGTAACCATGGAAGAAGGCTTGAGATAGAATAAATAGCACCATGTTGGAAACCTGAACATGAAAGCACAATGACTGTAGGACAGATACCCATGATTTATGACTGAAATCCTAGCTACTAACGATGTGGACACCTGAGCAATGTTGTTTGAGACGCAGCCCAGGCAGAAAAGACATGGAGACTCCATCTCCAGTTAGCCAGTAAAATTACTAGATTGCATATATGGTTCTGATATTCAGATGCAAAGAAACTGGAAACAATAATCCCAGGTCCTCAGTTCAACCCTTTGTACTAGTGTGGGTGCGCGCGCACATATGCGCGTGCACACACACACACACACACACACACACACACACCACACAAAGAATCTATGGTAATATTTATGAAAAGAAGGCATAAGGGCAAATGGACCTTTCATGATTTAAGGAATCGTATAATCAGTAGAGATCTGATGGAAGTATTGGACTTTCTAGAAGGAAATGAACGGGTGACTAAATAAGTAGCTAAGTAACTACTAGAGCTGGGATTTCATAATTGAAGGCACCCGCATCTCCAGACAAATCCCAGAGCTCTATGAATCAAGATTGTGTCCTCTTTCCAGACCTAGGTAAAACTTCTAAGCACTTTGATTAAAGCATAGGTTAGTCTTGTAAGAAATTTTGCCATTACAACATACATAGTGATAGGAAACATTGATCTGCTCTTTTCCCAAAGGGAACACCCACTTACTGTCTAATCAGGCAGCTGAAATCAAATTAGTCCCAATTCTATCAAAGAAACTCAGACTATGAGATTGAATTATATTTTATGAGGAGATAAATAGAGGCCTTGGAGACTTCCTTCTTTGTAAGCCACAGCACCCATAAATCAACCCACGTCTATTCATTCCACTGAGGGCAACCGATTCCAAACTTGTTATGTTACAACTTCCCTAGAACATTATGGAATTGATCATTGAAATTTTAGGATAAAAGACTTTGTTTTGTTTTATTTTTTAATTTGTTAAATCTGTAGGTAATTCATTGAAGGTAATAGTTTCTAAATATGCTTTCTTGGTACATCTTACTCTAAGGGTCTTATATCACAGGGCCCTGTCATCACCCAGCCATAAAAGTGTGAATGACACAGTGACTAAAAGACTCTGCTCCAGAAAATAGCTGACATTGAGTCTCAGCAGCCAGCAAAATTGTCACTGGAGTCAAAGCCTTATGCAGAAGTGTCTAAACACCGTCTTTACATCATACATGAAATACACCTCTACCAGTACTTCAATGCAATGTCACCAGCAGAGTTGACATTCCTGCCATATAGAACACTCAGATATGTATCACTAGTATCCAATTTGATGTATCATCATCAGTTCATTTTGTAATTTTTTTCTTAATCTTAGGTGGATATTTTAAACACTATTCTAGCCGGGAGAAAAATACTATAAAATATACAAATGCTTTGATTTTTTTTACATATATCCATTTAAAATTCTTCTTTTTGCTTAATCAATGGTAATGTAAAATGAAATTCGAAATGATATGGTGTGAGAAAGTAATATAACTTTTAACTGAAAGATATGCTTTCCTCTGGAAATTTACACCTAAATATGTTCATTTTATTGGGATACAGAATAAGGACCTGCGATTTATGGTATTATTAATCTGGTGTACTTACATTCCATTATATCGATATATAACAAACTTAAGCTAGTAGAGAAGGGACAACACAGACTGCTATCTGGTTTTTAAATTGTTAGAGCAGAGCAACATCCATTCATTTACATATTGTATATAGCTGTGTTTGCATTATAATGGCACACGTGAGAATTTGCAAGTCTTCTTGGCCTATAGACCTTAAAATAGGTGTTCTATAGCCCTTTAAAGATGGAGTGTGATCTTTAATTTATCTCAAGCAAAAAAAAAAAAAAAACGCAGAAATTGAACTGTTTTTCTTGTATACCCTATTGAAGAGAATTTCCTGGGTTCTCTTTTCTAACTAATCCACAGATAGGTGGGTTTTTGTTTATTTGTTTGTTTGTTTGTTTTTGGTCAGTCATAGGGCTTGAACTCTGGGTTTAGGCACTGTCCCTGTGCTCTTCAGCTCAAGGTGAGCACTCTACCGTTTGAGCCAAAGCACCACATCCGGTTTTGTGGTGGTTAATTAGAGATAAGTGTCTCACAGACTTTTCTGCCCAGGCTGGCTTTGAACCGTGATCCTCAGATCTCAGCCTCCTCAGTAGCTAGGATTACAGGCATGAGCCACTGGTGCCCGGCAGATAGCTTTTATTTTTTGTTTGTTTTGTTTTTGTATATATTTTCATTGTAAAATAAAATTTTTATTGCAGAGGGGTAATGCAAGGTAATGAGCACATTTCCTGTGGAGCATTGTTACCTCCTCCTTTGTTTTTCCCCTATTATCCCTTACTTCCCCATCTCCCCAACTTCTCCTCCCTCTCCCCCCTACCCCAAGTTGTAAAGTTCGTTTTCAACATAGTGTCTTGTGCATCTCATTGCTACAATGGGTCAACCAATATCCTTATTTCAGCATTTTGTTATTCCCTTCCCCTCCCCAAATTAGAAAAATGTATATACAAGATGCAGGGCACCAGAATCAGACACAGTGAAAACAGAGATTATACCATGGGGAAAGAACATACAAAAGAAACAAAAAAAAATCAGATGGTACATTATACGTATACTAAAAACAAGAACAAGAAAGATCAAACCACTTGTATCTCTATCTTGGGGTTCATTTCACTTAGCATCATCTTATATGGTTTTATGTACATAGCATTTGAGCTTTTTTTGCTTTTCCTAGACATATACTAGTTATTGAGCATAAGGGAAACCATGATATCTATATTTCTTTGGGACTGTCTTACTTAGTTTTCGCTATTATGAGATCATATTGACACTACTCAGCCAATTCTACATTTTACATATGTGACGGAGGATTCCGATTATCTCCTCAATAATACAGAGTCCTGCCAGTTTAGAAAATAAACCTTTTTGGCATCCAAAGAAAAAATAAATGAGAAATTCTCCAATTGTTCCATAATCCAAAGGTTCATACATCTGCAGATTAATGAAACATTTCTGGCATTCTGAGAGGCTTTTTTCCCCAGCAATCTGTTATTTCATCATCTTGACAATCAACCTACAGTCAAATACTGGACTATTCTGGCTTTAGGAAAATTAGAACATATATCATAGCAGGATAAAGAGACAATTAAAAATTACATGGAAAATACTGTGGAGAGGTTGAAATGAGATTTAAAACTTCCAGTCCTAATGAATTTTACTCAAGTATTATATTCTATAAAAATCACACATTTATAAATGGTTCTTAAAGCTAGGTAATTAAAAGATATTCTATACTCAGGAGACTTACTCCTGACTCATAACATTCTGATCATTATCTATTACTTTATTATGTTTATTGATTTATTTGTTTAAAGGAGGAGCTACAGAGATTAATACAAAACTAAGGCATATTAACTATGCAGCCAAGGAGATAAATAGAAATAGTCCAAGTAGAAATCATAATGTGATGTGAACTTTATCTTAGAAATCAGCAGAGAAAAGTACTGGTTCTAGATATGTATATTTTAATCCTAACATGTTGTAAGTTGAGACATGATAGTAACTTTGAGGCTAGTTTGGGTTATATAAGGAGACACTATATGGAAACAAACAAGTAAAAACAAACATTGTATACAGCAGGGAGCACTTGTGTCACATCATAACCAACACCAAACAATATATGAAAATCTATACAGAAACTCTAATATGATTTCACAACTGAACACTCAAGACCTCCATACAAAGTTGGACCACTGAAATAAAATGTAAACACAATGCACTATACTTGTTTGGTTAAAACTCTATTGATATCAAAATCATTTTCTATGCTGTTAAAAATAATCCTGAAATTAAAATATTGGACATACATTTATACATAGTTGAGACAATCATTCCCAAAATGCTTAGTCTCAACATAATGGATTCCCACTAGAATTATATATAAACACTAGGCCTGAGACTCTTTGAAGCAAATTAATGCAACCTAACTCTGATGCTGATTCTTTTATTTTTTAAATGTATTTTTATTGTCAAGGTGATGTAAATAGGGGTTACAGTTATATATGAGATATTGAGTAAATCTCTTGTTGAACATTGCTACCTCCTCCCTCATTTTCTCCCACTTTCCCTCCCCCCCAATCGCTCCTCTAAATTGTAAAGTTTATTTCCAACATATTGTCTTGTGAGTATCGCTGTCCCATTGTCTCACCCTTTGTACTTTGTTTCAGTGAACATTTTGTTGTTCCCTTCCCTTGCCTAATTCTGATACAGGTATATACAATACACAGGGTAATAAAATCAAATACAGATAGAATATAGTGATAACGGGGTAAACCATGGGGGGGGAATGAAAGAAAAAAGAAATAACTTCATAGAATACATTAAAAACCAACAAAATGTCCCCTTTGGCTTTGATATGTACTTCTCCAACTTACAAACAACCTACTTAACAGTACACGTTGTTATTTTCTTCTATTTTAATATCTACAGATTTTCCTATTGCTATTATCTACCATTTCTTAGGATAGGAAATCAAATATTTGTGCAAAATTAAATCAGTTTTCCAGTGAGGTAACTTTGAGGGTAATCTTTTCATATCACATAGCATGAATACTGCTAATAATGAAAAATATTATAATATATGATATTCATTAAAAATATTATATGATATTCGTTAAGTTGTGTTCCGCAGGTTTCTTAAGAAACATTAGTGTAGGTTTGGGGAATCTCCATAATTAAGAATTCTGATAAGTGGGTAAAATAAGAGCTTCCAATTAAAAATTGGAATTATTCTATTTTGACAGAATATTGCGTGTTGCTTCTATGTGTAAGAAATGCTCTAAGGTAGCCTCAAAATAGAAAATTTCTTATACCTCTGTTTTCCCAAGGTCTAATCTCAGCTTTCTGATGATTAAATCAGCTTCCATTTGGAAATTAAAAATGAAAAGGTCTTCCCTAACCCTTACCAGAGCTTTCCATGAGGATAAAGATCAAAACATTTACTTACAGATAGATATAGGGATCTTGCAAAACAAATTTGATTACAATTCTGCAGCTATGTGCTTGATTGTAGAACTGCCTCTCCCTTTCATAGGCTTGGTATGAGATACACCATGATCAAAAGAGTGAGGACAGCGGGGTTCTCCCACTAATAGGGAAAACACCTGCCCCTTCCCCAGCCTTGCTTGTCCTGCAGTTTGGAATGTTGCTAAGTCCCTAGGAAGCTGGAGTGTAGGTCAGTGTTATTTCCTAAATTCAAATTCCACTCCTCTATTTCTTGTGCTTTCTTTGTTCATCCATCATATTCTTTCTTTTTCTTTTAGTAATAAGTTTTTTTATTATGAATATGCGGTACAGAAAGGTACAATTACATGAGCAAGGTAATAAGTACATTTTCTATCAAGCATTGTTGCCTCCTCCTTTGTTTTTCCCTGCCCTCCCATCTCCAGGACTACAATCCCCCACCCCCACCCCACCTGCGCCAAAGCTGTAAAGTGTTCGGTTTTCAACATAACATCTTGTATATTTCATTGTTGCAATGGGTCCATCTGTATCCCTATTTAAACAATTTCTTCCCTTCCCCTCCCCAAGTTATACCACCATCAAATACAGTAAAAACCCGGGTTATACCATGTTAGGGACATACAAAGCAACAACAACAACAAAAAATCACCTTATAAATATGCTAGAAACAATAGCAAGAAAAAAAAAATCTTGAGTCCTTGTCTTGGGGTTCATTTCCCCTAACATAAATTTTTCTGACCTTTTCTGCTTGTCTCAGACATATACTAGTTATTGCAAACAAAGGAAACCATGGGACCTATGTTTCTTTGGGCCTGGCTTACTTCACTTAATATAATTTTTTCCTAGTCTTTCCATTTCGTAACAAATGAGGCAATGTCATTCTTTCCGATGGAGGCATAGAATTCCATTGTTTATATATGCCACATTTTCTTGATCCATTCATCTACTGAGGGGCATCTGGGTTGGTTCCATATCTTAGCTATGGTAAATAATGCTGCAATAAACATAGTTGTGCTGGTAGCTTGAGTATGGTCTTGTTTGTGATCATTCAGGTAAATTCCCAAAAATGGGATTGCTGGGTCATTGGTGGAGTTCTATGTGGTGTTTTCTGAGAAACCTCCATAATACTTTCCAATGTGGTTGAACAAGTTTACACTCCCACCAACAATGCAGTAGGGTTCCCTTCTCTCCACATCCTCTCCAACATCTTTGTTATTAGATTTCTTGATTATAGCCATTCTAACTGGGATGAGGTGGTATCTAGATGTTGTTTTGATTTGCATTTCTTTTATGGCTAGAGAGCTTGAGCATTTCTTTGTGTCTATTGGCCATTCTTATTTTCTCTTTAGAGAAGCTTCTCTTTAAGTCTTTAGCCCACTTATTTATTGGGCAGTTGTTTCTTTGCAGCTTTGTTGCTGGGGGATTTAATTTTTTGAGTTCCAGGTATATTTTAGATATGAGATCCTTGTCCATTGTATGGCTAGTGAAGATTTTCTCCCAATCTGTGGGCTTTCTATTGATGTTGTCCTTTGCCATGCAGAAGCTCTACAACTTCATACAGTCCCATTTGTCCAACCTTTCTTTGACTTGTGTTTCTGGGTCTCTATTAAGAAAATGTCAGCCTGTGCCAAGGAGACCCAGGGTTTCACCTATTCCTTCCTGTAATGTTTTAAGGGTGTCTGCTTTGACTCTGAGGTCTTTGATATATTTGCAGTTGATTCTGATACAGGGTGATATATAAGGATTTAGCTTTAGTTTTCTACAAGTGATTAACCATTTTTGAGAGCCCCATTTACTGAAGAGGCTGTCTTTCTTCCATTCTATGTTTTAGCTCCCTTATCAAAGATTAGTCGTCTGTCATATTCTATCTTATATATTAGAGTGTCTCACTCTAACCTATGTATTTCTTTTATTTTCTGATACTAATACTTCACTTATCATTCCATTACTAGATCATAAATTACTTCAAATTAAGACAGGTTCTTTAGAGGGTTTAATGTCTTCACAATGTATATTTTCTGCACAAGAAGTTAACTGTTCTTCCCACCCCAAATATAAAACTCCAATAAAAATGCCCAAGATATAAAACAATGTATGTCTTTATTGGACTATAATCACTGCTGATTTAAGGTAGTTATATATGCCTATATTATATATTATTGTATGTGGATAATGGCATTAGTATAATAGTAAATTATATAGTATACAGTACATTATTTTATGATATATTATTAATAATATTATGTAATTTATAATACTGTATATTATATATTATATGCATAGTAGATACTAATATATACTGTAATATATAGTATATATTATAGTATATAGTATGCATAGTATATATAATATATAACATATACTATACAGTTTAAATACTATATATTATGGTGTCTTGTCTATTATTGTGTCTGGATCTATTATAATGTGTATTATGTATGTATAATATATGTATATGTGATATATTACATCTTATATACTATATACTATAATAATATTATAACATGTTTACATATATCATCTATTTGTTAGTATACATATAGTAAATACTAACTCATATATAGTGTATTAACTCTCTCTTTCTCTCTCTCTCTCTCTCTCTATTATGACATATCTCTGAAGGACATTCAATTGGAGGAATGCTGGCCTGTGCTTGAACTTCAATATATGTAAGTTAGTCTATTTTTTCTAAAATGTTTATAAGAAATTTTCTTTAAATAATAGAATTTATTTAGAAGCCTTACTTTTCTTCTCTGGCGAGCTCCATACCTGTTTGTTTTTCCTCCCTGAGCTTCACACTCACTGTATCTCTGAAGTTACCAACTCAAGGCCGTCTGTCATCATCATTCAGATGTGTTCATATCTACAGTCTAGTCAATTCCTCATTCATTTGAGAAAGACTGTGTGATATGTACTAAAAATGTCAAATGCAATGCTACATAAATCAGAGAGTAAACTCAAGACTGTGTATAATTTAAGAATTGATTATGTTGGAAATATAATTTGTTTTTTATGTTAGTTAAGGTTGTAATACAAATTTAAGTGAAACTAAGAACACAGCACAGTTTATTATCTCAGTAATCCTATGGGTGAAGAGTTGAGGATAGCTTAGTTGGAAGCTTTATGTCACTAGATTGCAGCCAATGTATAAGCTGGCTTCTGCAAGCATAGAGTTTGACCACGGAGTTTATTGTCTAAAGCCAGGCTGAGACCTTATAGAGCAAAATGATGTACCTATATACACAGGACAGATACTAAAACATTCCTATACTTGGAATCTCTCTAGACCAATTTTACTAATTTGGAATTGATTAGTTAAAAACAAATAAAAAATAAGTGTATACAATCACTATTTAAAATCTTAGTTTATACTTTTGTGTTTAGGCTCAAATGAATATAATGCAAAGTGTTGGTAAAATTCTGTGAAATGTTTGCAGTCATTAAAGTGCCATTTTCTTCTAGGGTACAGAATGACATATGGTAGACTATAGCTACTTAGAAAAACTAATCTTAAGAAAAAAGTAGTGTGAGTTTCTTAATTATGATATTAAATGAGTATGCTGTCTAGATAGATGCTTCTCAAGGGTCTCTGCGTTGAACACTTGGTTTCCTATGTGGCAGGATTCTCTGGTGTCGTGGATCTTTAAAAAGTAGGGAACACAGGGCATCAGTGGCTCACTCTTATAATTCTAGCTCCTCAGGAGATTGCGACCTGAGGATCACAGGTCAAAGCCAAACCAGGCAGGAAAGTCCATGAGACTCTTATCTGCAATAAACCATCAGAAAACTGGAAATGGTGCTGTGGCTCAAGTGGTACAGTGCTTGCCTTGAGCTGAAGAGCTGAGGGACAGAGTCCAGGCCCAGAGTTCAAGCCCCGTGACTGACCAAAAAAAAAAAAATGTAGGGGACAACTTGCTCATGATGTGTACACCTATAATCCCAGCTTCTTAGGAGGCAAAGGTAAGAAGATTTTAGCCCTTCAATACCAAAAACACAAACTAAAAGCAAAGAGACTGGGACCATGAATCCATTAGTAGAGCAATTCCTCACATGTGAAGTTCTGAGTTCATTCCCAAATACCACACACACGGGCACACACACACACACACACACACACACACACACACACACACACATGCACACACACACATGCACACATGCAAAAACCCAGTACTTTTAGAAATTTTACCAGAAGTCACTCTTAATTCTACTATGGCAAATAAGATGGGTGTATTTGTTCCTATGCTCAGGTACCTTGTCAAAAATCACTCCAAAGGTGATGAAATAGTTTATTTGGTAGAAACAATTTTAAGGTGACAAAGCATTAAGGTTATGGCATGAGTATTACTAAGAATTATTAGAAAAAAATGTACCATAAAAGTCAAAACCAAAAAAGAAAAAGAAAATGCAAATATATGAAAAAGAGTTGAAGCCTGATCAAAAATACGGTGAAAAACTCTTAAGTTTGTGCCCAAGGATATTGCAGTTACTAAGGAGATTATTGCTGTAATATAAAAGCCACAAATCTTACACAACAAGCAAAAAGAAATGTCTTGAGGATATCTTCAAAATCTGCAAGGCTACCTTGAAGGTGCAGAAATTCAATTTTTTTCAAAGACTTTCTACTGAAGGATTATTTCAGAAAAGAACCTCCCCTAACAGCGAACACACACACACACACAGACACACACAAGCAAAGACACACACACACACAAAGACACATACACACTGACAACTTGTGGAGAATTCCCTTGATATTTATTTCACTGTGTTCAGGCAGCATGAAACTCCTAGCTCTTCACAGCCATGGTTCAATTACAATCCAACACAATTCATTCCATCTGCTAGATTTGGTTTCATCCATTAATATCAACTTCATAGACATGCATAAAGAAATAGTCACAGGACTTTACAGACTCCAGTTAAACCTAGAAATGAGCAGCAAGCAGCCTTGAGGAGTCACACTTATTTGAACTGTGGAAGCAAGGCTACAAACGAAATGTCAGGAAAACAGAATAGAACCAGCAATACTAATGCTCATCAAGGCAAAATACAAAGTACAGACCCAGCCCAAGAGGGCCGAAGGGCTATAAATGGTAAAACCAGAGACAGGCCTTCCTACACCCTGGAAGTCCACATTTTGTCACAATGTGTGTACAAGGCTAGACATTGAATTTTAGGATTTAACATGTGTGCTGAAGATCTTTGGTTGCTTTGGGCCTGTGTCTTTTTTTTTGAAATAAGTTTTTTATTGTGAAAATACTGTATAGAGGGGTTACAATTACATGAGTAAGGTAATGAATACATTTCTTTTTCTTTTTTTTTTTTTTTTTTTTTGTCGGTCGTGGGGCTTGAACTCTGGGCCTGGGCGCTGTCCCTCAGCTCTTCAGCTCAAGGCGAGCACTCTACCACTTGAGCTACAGCACCACTTCCGGTTTTCTGGTGGTTTATTGGAGATAGGAGTCTCACAGTGTCTCCTGCCCGGGCTGGCTTTGAACCGCGATCCTCAGATCTCAGCCTCCTGAGTAGCTAGGATTACAGGCGTGAGCCACCAGCGCCCGGCTATGAATACATTTCTTATCAAGCATTGTTGCCTCCTCCTTTGTTTTTCCCCTACCATACCTTCCCTCCAAACTCCTCAACTGCACTGCCCCCGCCCCCAGCCTAAATTGTAAAGTTCGTTTTTCAACATAGCGTTTTGTACATCTCATTGGTGCAATGGGCCAAGCTTTATCCCTATTTAAAAAATTTGTTTTTTTCCCTTCCCCTCTCTAAATTATACCAACGTCAAATAATCCTCAAAGAAACAACTGCCCAATAAGAGAAACTTCTCTGAAGAGGAAATAAGAATGGCCAATAGACACATTAAGAAGTCCCTGTGTCTTTCTGTTTCCATTCCCTTGCTTTTTGTCTTAAGAATACCAACCTGTCATTTCTCACCATGTGTCTTGACTGTGTGTGTGATATTTTTGACACTTTTATTTGAATAGATTATCAATGTTGTATTTGTTTTTACTTTCAGAAGAAATGTGGTCTTCACACTTTGAGTACTGGAACTGTGATTTTAAGGCTTCCTCAGGAATTGGAATTCTTGGGTTAGTAATAATGCACACACAGGTGTGTAAGTTTAAAATTTGGTCCCAAGAGTAGTGATGGCATGGAGTATTAGAGACCTTAAATAGTTGAGTGACTGTTTGATGTCCTCTCACACTCTCTGTGCGTCCTAGCTCAAGATGACTTGTTTATTCCTATCCATAGAGGATCAAGGAAATAGCTTGTTTAATGTTGGAGTAAGTCTTTAATAATCATCAGTAAATAAACCTCATCTTTTCATGACTTAATTACCCCAGATATTGTGTTAGAGTTAATGTCAGGTTGATAAATACACAAGTGAATACATAGAGAATTCCAGAAAGGCTGGGTGCTGGTGGCTCACGCCTGAAATCCTAGCTACCGAGGAGCCTGAGATCTGAGGATTGTGGTTCAAAGCCAGCCTAGGCAGAAAAGTACGTGAGACTCTTATCTCCAATTAACCACTAGAAAACTGGAAGTGGTGCTGTGGATCAAGCAGTAGTGCTCCCATTGAGCTGAAGACCACAGGGATAGCGCCCAAGCCCAGAGTTCAAGCCCCACGACCAACAAAAACAACAACAACAACAACAAAAAATCCCAGAAAGCTAGAGAAAAGTAATGCATTTGCAAGTTTTATCAAATCATAGCCTGTTATTGAAAGGCAAACATCCATTTTACCGTTTAAGAAAAATATTATAGAACTTTAAAATCTTATTTCCAATATTACTTTCTTTCACTAAGTAAATTTGTGAACTCTGAAGGACATAATCAATCCCATAATTATAATATCCAGGAACAACATACATGTACTTGGCATATATTTGGTTCTGGGTTCCACAAAATATTCTTAAAATATTCTTAAAATATTCTTAAATTTATGTTTTGTTTTTCTGGTTTATCCATGGGCACAGAAACATTCTCACATCACCAAGGAAAATTTACTTTTCTTTCATGTACAGGCATTTTTGAACTCTCTTTCTTTGATTAAAGAAAGACAAAATTTCCAGGTTTTTCCTTCTCTTTGTGAGTATTTCTTATTTTATTCAAAGGTACCTATGCACACACTTAACTCCGTCATCTAGTTTAGCTGCTTTTCAAACCTTCCACTCTCATAGGTATGATGTGTCACTGATGATTTTGCTTTCACAAAATGATGCTGCCAACAAAGCCTTCATTTTTTTTCCTATAGCAAAGAGTCCACAAGGCAAGAACAAGAACAATGAAATTTATTCACTTAATCCTTATACAATTCTTTATATCTATTTCCTCTTCCACTCAACCATCTTTTTATCTATATTTTATAATTATGACACTAGAATAAAATGAAGAGTTGTTTTATGGTTAATATAAAATGTGAAAATTGCATAAAAGTGGTAGATGATATATTTTAGCATTTTATTAAAAAAAACTCTTGAACTCTTCTAGCTACTATTTTTAAATAACCTAATAGAACTTACGTGAAGAGAGCTTTATTATAAGCTTTTGTATATTTCTAAAGTAGTAATACCTAATCTCAACCAGAGACAGTGCTCTAACAGCATTTAAGACAACAGGAATTTACATATCTTCAAAATGCAACCTCGGTACAGTACTTTAGTGGGCTACTTACCTAAGTGACCTTGAAAATTTAATTAACGTCGCAATCTCCTTCCTTAGTTCCAAAATAAAGCCCATGAAAATTTGCTTGCCTAAGTTAAGATTAAGTAGTCTAATTTTTCTAAAGTTCCTGGAACTAAGAAAATATTTAACCATTTTTAAACAGATTAGAATATTTTAGACCCAGGTGAGTTAAACAGACAACCTTTGATTTCTCTTTATTTCTTGGAGCTGCAGTTTTCTTTTTGACAGTGCCAGGCATGAAAAGTTACCAAAGGATGGGTCTCTTAGTTTAGATACACTGTAAAAAAATTATTTGTGAATTTGTCATATTTTGTCAAATAATTCAGCCTTTAGCTTTGCCACCTTCTGATAAAATTGCAACCAAGAGGAAATGTAGTTTGGGGAATAAGTCATAGAGACCACATGTTTTTTGAGACACAATCTGTGGCTTTGTCTCCAGTGAGAGAAAATGGCTGTCAAATGTAAAAGATGTATTTTCCTCTGAATTTCTAAAGGTTATCTTTCAGGTTGATTTTAGGTTCTGTAAAATGCCGATAACAGCCTGTCAAAGTTGATGTGTTTACACTGATGTCTCATTGGGCAACTGTTCATATTGTATAATTGTAAGTCTTCAGAGAGAATATTACTGCAATTTCAGCAAAAAAAAAATACGCTCATATTGTTAATATTCTCAAAATGTCACCACTTCTTAAAATTCTTATTTTGATTAGGTAACTTTATGATAAACAACAAATATTAGCAAGAAAGATCAATTAGATTCTTTGAATCTTAGATATATAGATTATGAATACAAAAGAAAATATTCTACAAAACCTGAGAAATATTAAATATTGTATTAACCTTGTAAGTGAATGAACACTTGAACCTAAAATGCTCATAAAATAGCAAGTTTTCCACAGTGCATTCTTACATATTTCAAATATACAATTGTGTTTTTACTGATGATTGTCACTAAAAATTATGGTGCGAATAGAGATATTAATTTATATCTAGGCAGAAAAATAGCAATGAACTAGAAATATTAGTGAAAAGGCACTGTCACCATCATCTGAGCAGAAATAGTAAGAAGGAAAATGCCAGGACAGTTGAGACCAATAATTTGAAGCATGTAAAATCAGGTTTCTCATCACACAAAGAGACAACACTTTTGTTCAAAAAGAGCTGAAACTCCCAATCTTACCTCATAGCCAGCACTCTTTGTGTGTGTGCATGTGTGTGTGTGGGGGGGGGGAGGGACAGTTCATATAAGGATTTCGAATTGTTAAAGGAACGGATATGTAAAACTCTCTTTTTGGAGTTCCAGGAAAAAATTCTGCCTGATGTGCTGTGCAAAATTATCTTATTCATTAACATTCTAGAGCTATATATAGCTCACTCATGCAGAATCCGTCTGCATATGCTAAACTGAAAACTAATTTAGAAATATCATATGAGCCCATGAAAATCATAGAAAACTACAGTTATACATTTTATTGCATCATATATCTACCTATTCAGAACTGAAATTTGGAATTCTACAATTCTGCTGAGATAATTTTTGCATATGCGTATTTATAACATTTTGAGATTATAATGGAAAAATCTTAGATTTTAGAATAATCTCTCAAAGAGTCTATGGAAATCAAAAGCACATTCCAAAATGAAAGATCTGTAATTTATATTTGTTTTTTACCACTATTCTCAAATTCTTGTTTATTTAAGGATCTACTCAAGAATATCATTTTAGAATCCTTCCTATGCTCTCCCTAAAGTATTAGCTTAGATTCCAATATCTTTAAGAAAATATGAAAAATACTCAAATTCATGTGAAGGAACCTTAGATATACTAAGGAATTGATGAAAATTTTCCTAACTCTTATTATTCTTATTAAATAATTCATTTCATAAACTACCATTTTAACCTAACAAAAAGTAAAAAATCCTTCTGAAATATCTGTCTCCATTTTTCTAATTAGTGAATCTGTGACATCTCACAAAATACTGGTACAAAAATAAACATTTAACCTTTAAGATAGTCAGGAAATATCCATCACAAATTTAAATTTTATAAAAATAGTATTTGCAAAGAAATAAAGAAAAGAAGCTAACTTTTCAGAAAACAATTATAAAGAATGAATATATACAATGAATTGTTTGTAAGCAAACTAAAACCTTTCAAATTTAACAACCTCAGAATAATAAAGGGTATAATCTATTCAACAACTTTCATGTGAAATATAACTCTGGATAGGTAAGATGATTTCTTTAGAATTTGCTGAATGTCTGTATGAGATTATTTTATTATAAACTTAAAACTGATCAAAATAGATTATTGTGAATCTGGCACTAATTAAAGCCAATACTAATCAAGATACACTCACAATGTTAAAAACTGATTACATTATAAAATACTGAATGTGGTGTGTGAGCATGGAAATGGGTTTCTAGCTCACACATGAAGATTAAAGTTAAGGTTGAAACTTCAATTCAGGAACATGACAGCAAAGGGGTCAAGAATGAAGACCAACATGGCATAGTTGGAGAAAAATACAAAGAAAAGGTAAGCATATTTATGTATTTCCCCCCGATCATGCAGCTTGAACTCAGGGCTGAACACTGTCCCTGAGATTGTTTGCTAATATTTGAGCCACAGCAGCACTTCCTGTTTGGGTTGCTTTTATTGTTGTTTGTTTGTTTTTTGTTTTTGAGTAGTTTGTTGGAGATAAGAGTCTCAGGAACCATGGTCCTCAATTCAACCTCCTGAGTAACTAGGATTACAGGCATGACCCACAGGCACCTAGCCAAGAAGAGGAAACTTTGAAACAGCTCTGAGAGCTTCCATCATTTGCAAGCAAAGGAGTTAGCCATCTGAGATTTTATGAACACACACACACACACAGACACACACACAGAACTTTGACGAAAAGGGACATTATACATAACCACTAGTGCTAGTTTCCTGTTTCTGTTTTTCACTTCACTTCCAAAGCCCACAGGGGAGGGCAAAAGCCAAAGGTCTGAGAGATGTGTCACAAGCAGGATGTTTGCAGGAGCTCCTCAGAACACCATACTTAAACTAAGTAAGAGCAGACAGTTTTCCAACCTTGGCTTCGGAGAGAGAAAATCACCTTGATTAGACAGGACAGCAAAGGAAACTACCTTTTTCCCCAGAGGCAGACCATCCTTATTGCAAGTCTGTCCTTTGCAACAATATTTAAAAAAAAAAAGTTCATGAAATGTGAAAGATGGTGAGGGCAGTTTCTAAGTGTCTTTCAAAACCTAGGAAGACAGAAAGATTTCATCCATGAATATATCTACATGTGACCCCTTAGGCCAAATCCTAGATAATAGTGTGTGCAAGTATTTTCCCAAAGTTTTTCACTGTTAGGATCTGCTAAAATTTTGGATTTCTCCTGACATATACTTTTGTAATATACATTTTTTCCTTAGGTAATTATATCTTTCCAAGAGATATTAAAATTCACTTGCAAGAGATTTTATAGATGTATAGTTCCTTTGATTTCCCCTTTCAGGGAATATAATTCAACTTCCATTTTTAACTTTGAGTATTTGTTCCTACTTAGTTTCTTGGGTTTGATATTTTATTTTTAGAAAGAACTTTTGTGGCCTTAAAGAGATTTGTACTTTCTTACCTTTGATTTTTCATGTAATAGACTCATTTATTTTCTCTTTTCCCTCTAAAGTCATTGGGTCTATTATCATCTATAAACAATTTAATCATTAGCAATTATTTCTGTGTTTTTGTTTTTGTATCTGTTGAGGACTCACATTGTGAGTTCCAATTTCTTCAGATATCCACTACTTGAGATAAAAATCTCTTGTTGGCATATTATGTGTTTCTTGTCTTTCCTAAGAGTTGTCTCCACTCTCTCTTTCCTGCTCTTGATCTGTCTTTTTTCTTCAAATCATTGCTTTTTTGATCTTACTTTTCTTTGTGTCAGTTCACTGCTCTCACCGAGTCCCCCAGACCTGGGCTCTTTCTCATTAGATGGATCAATGACCTGCCCAAACTCAGCCTCTGCATTGCATTACAGGGTCACTGTTAAGTGTCTCCTTTCCTCATCAACAATGGAATTCCCTCATTTATTTATTTAATTAATTTAACCTTTTTAACTTCATACTTATTCATTTTTGTTAGGTTCATCAAGATAACTATTTCTAAACCATGTTCCTTTCCCCCGGACCACAATACTAGGACTCAACTTGGTATCTGACAATTGTTCTTCAGGTCTCTCATGAGCCATATGACCAACTGCACATTTATTTTTCACTTACCATACTCTGGATTGAATTCTGGATTTTATACTTCCCTGGCATGTGTTCTACAAGCTTAAGCCCCACCTACAATACCTAAACCATTATCTCCTAATTAGAATTGTGGTTTCTTTTCCTCTCTATATTCATCTCACTTCTTATTTTCCAAACTTTAGTACTGAGATCCTTTTAAAGTGTTAGCTGATCAGAGCTGGGATCTACAATGAGTGCTAAAATTACATAAGAGAACTATGAGCCAGGAACCATAGGCTTTATCAGTTACACATATTCCATGGCACAGTCTCATTGGGAAGAAATTTCTGATAATTTTTTAACAAATAGCCACAAGCTAGGTTTCCTTATGCCCTCAAATTTGACACTGCATAAGTCATCACTCTCTGTGAAGAGATATGAGAGTAAATTCATATTAATAGCTACACATCAATGAGGCACATCAATGATATGTGGGCTATAAGTAGGTGCCAGGCCACTAGAACAGGGCAAATAGATATTAAAAGCTATAGATAGACAAAGAAGTCAAAGTTGATTAGTTAATAATGTAAGTTTTAGTTGAGTAATTTTTCAAGTATATTCACATTAGTCACATGAACAGGCCAAGTACCTGTTACTAGCTACTTTTCATTTAAAAAGAGGAATTTGGATTCCTAGTGGGAGATATCCAGTTCTCTTAAACTCTGGTAAAAACCTGATCCAGAGCAAAGCTACCTTAAACCTGTTTGTTAAGTGATCCAGTTAGTCTGAAAGATGGCCAAAGGGGAATGTGGAAATACTGGGTAAGAAAACAGCTATATCCTTGGATTTCAAGCAAAACTAATATTGATAGGCAATGTTTAACCTGCAAACTAAATCATGAAGTAAAGTGTATGGGGAATCAAGATAGGCAGAGGCAAGGCCAGAAGGAAGACAGATTTGGGATCAAAAGATTAAGCTGTACATGAAAGATCCAAACTCGCTTTGAATATTTATAAAACAAATCATCAAAGATAGATGTCTACACTTTGATATTTTACCAAAGGCAAAAGAAAATGGCACATAGAATATTTTATTACCAGCATAACTAAATAGAATGAGTATATCTGAAATGTCTTCTAATTAATTTCAAGTGGAAATATAATAGAAGCATTTAAAAATATTTACATTGAGCAATATTCAAGTACATTTGTTACTATCACCAGGTGTAGACTAGTACTGTATGTTACAGTTACCCTATATCTTATTCCAGATAGTATTTTCATCACTGATACCTATTTTTTTTCTTGCTGAAATGATGATAAAATAGTCCTGCCCACCAGAATGATTATGGAGAAATTAGAATTAATACTTAAAACAGAACTGAACCTAAAGTATGAGGAGGATCTTTTCTTTGCAGAATTAAACTGTAGAGAGAGTTCTTTTGTCCCACCTATTGGGAAACTTAGTTTTAGTACTAAAGAAATTAACATACACAACACAAACACACACACACACATACTATATATATATATATATATATATATAGTTTCTTGATATATATATTTCTTGGTAGTACTAAATATATTTGTGATATTTTATTGTAAAAAATGGGGATCTGAATTTTACTTTCCTTTTTTCTATTTTATAATACCACAAATGAATTTGTGGGCTGATCAAATTTTTTTTTGGGGGGTCCGTTTGTGGGGCCTGAACTCTAGGCCTGGGCGCTGCCCCTCAGCTCTTCAGCTCAAGGTTAATGCTCTACTACTTGAGCCACAGTGCCACTTCTGGCTTTTTTCTTTTTGCTTATGTGGTTCTGAGGAATCGAATCCAGGGCCTCAGGCATACAAGGCAAGCACCCTACCACTGAGCCACCTTCCCAGCCCCAAGGGCTGATCAATTTTAAGGTACATTTTTACAACTTTACTAACTTGTGTATAATTGCTTAAAACTAATCTTGCTGGACATTGATAGCTCATGCCTGTAATCTTAGCTAGTCAGGAATCTGAGATCTGAGGATTGCGGTTCAAATCGATTCCAAGAAAATCCAGAGACTCTTCTCTTCAATTAATCACCAAAAACCAGAAGTGGAGTTGTGATTCAAAGTAGTAGGGTGCTAGCCTTGAGCACAAAAGCTCAGGAAAGTGCCTAGGCCCTGAGTTCATGCCCAGGACCTGTGCACAAATGAGTTTTAATTTTATTTAAATTTGATTTTTAATCATTTAGATTCTAATCTTATAACATGTGACAGGTTTTTCCATTTAAATTACAAGAATATAATTATTCCTGTACACTAATCACTATTTTTTGCACCTGGGCACTATGTATGTATGTATTGTTAAGGCTATTTGAATTTTCTAGTATGGAAAAGACTCACACCCTTGATAATGGCAGAAACACATCAGTTGGGTAAATATGAATGCATAAGTAAGATTCAAAAGGCCTTTTTCCGCTGGATATTTTGGATAAGGGATGTATTGTTTTCATTAGATATAACTAAAGCATAACCTTTATTATTATCTCACTTCATTTCTTTTACTCACAATATGATCACAATCATCTACTAGGAAAATTCTAACTGATAACTGATTTTATTGTTACAGAGACCTATAATAAACTCAATTCAACAAAGAACTTAACATTTTCATAATTACAAACCATAGACCAGGCTTGAATTAGTGATTATATCATTGATCATTGAAATCAAACTTCATGTTAAGATTTATGAAACTGATTGAATTCTTAACATTTTTATATATTGTAAATTAGAGATGCTAATGACATTTCCATCATTTAAATCCACAAGTTAATCAGAATCACTCCTATTGAGATACTAAACTACATAAATAGAGATAACTGCTTATCCAAGATATTTTAGTGGGCACATTTATTTTCTAATCAAAATTATCATTACATATCTTAAAAAGCGATTTATTTTTTCATTATTTTAATAATGCCATCACTCTATAATTTGGGTTATAGATTAAGCCCTTTTTATTCTCATAAAAGATTCAGGGAGCTCATACTTGATGTTCAATTATGACAATCTTTTTTTTTTTTTTTTTTTAATTTTATTTTATTTTATTTGTGAACAAACTGTACAGAGGGGTTACAATTGCATGGGCAGGATAATGCGTACATTTCTTACCAAGCATTGCAGCCTCCTCC
>NW_012267237.1:17102015-17106840 GCF_000151885.1 Dipodomys ordii | reverse complement strand
GGGTGATATATAAGGCTCTAGCTTTAGTTTTCTACATGTAGTTAACCAATTTTGCCAGCACCATTTACTGAAGAGGCTGTCTTTCTTCCATTCTATTATTTTAGCTCCCTTATCGAAGATTAGATGGCTATAGGTCTGTAGGTTCATTTCTGGGTTTTCAATTCTATTCCATAATTATGACAATCTTAAACAAATATGGAAGCAAATTATAGGAGAGCATGTGTAGCCATAATGGATATACAAGTAATATAAATGGTTCATGATCTCTCAGTATGATCCTCTTAAACACTTACCATAAATAACTAAATAGTGTTTTTTTATGTTACTGGGAAATTGTATTATGAAATAATTTCCTGTGTTGTAAAATTTCAAACACATAGTAACTTTCAACCTGATTTTTTCTATGCATTATAATTTGAAGTTAAATCTACTTCTTTCATGTAATGTTAAAACATTTAACATATGGGCTGGGAAGGTGGCTCAGTGGTAGAGTGCTTGCTTTGCATTCATGAGGCCCTAGGCTCCATTCCTCAGCACCACATAAGCAGAAAAAGCTAGAAGTGGCTCTGTGGCTCATGTGGTAGAGCTCTCTTCGAGCTGAAGAGCTGAGGGATATCACCCAGGCCCATAGTTCAGGCCTCACAACCAACAACAACAACAACTAATAACACATTTAATATGGATATCACATATAGTGTTACAAATCCAAAGTTTAATTAGATTAAGTAGGAAAGAGATAAAAATTAAAGATATAGTTTTTAATGTAGAGTTAAAAGTTAGAGTTTATAGTACATAAAATTATGTTTCATGAAGAAATTCTAACAACAAACAAAATGTTTTCATTGTAATTAAAAGGTGAAAAATTTAATTTGAATTTGAAAGAAGCTACACAATAGCATGGCAAAACATCAGTGTGAAGTGAAAAGTGAAAACTTTTACATGGTCAAATTTTGAAATAAAGAGCAAGCTACTATAATAATGTGGTCTCAAGTATTAAGTGGTAAGTTTATGAAAAATGTGTAAATGTAAGTGGCATTGCTAATAATTCAGCAAAAGAAATAAAAAATGGAGGAAACAAGATGAAGTTGTTTTTATACTGAATTTCATTTTATCCTATAGGAATTTTTCGATTCTCCCTCCTCACATACTCCATTCCCAGACACAACCCCTTACTCTTCTCCCTCTGCCTTCTCACTCCTTCCCAGTCTCTTTCCCCTTTTGTCCCCTTCCCCTCCTCTCCTCTCTCCTCTCTTCTCCAGATTTTTTCCCACTCTTCTCCTAAATCATTTATATCTGAAGTATATTAGAATAAATACAATGACATTTCCTTTGTATAGTTCAAAAGGAAAAAAAATCTCAATTTCAGATATAATATTTATATTACTTCAAGAGCAACTTTGATATTTAAATCCAACTTCACTGTATTGTAAATATAATAAAACCACACAGTAGGTTTGCATCATTGTACTTTGTGGAAACATTCATTTGTAGCAGCTTCTTTGATTCCCCTTTCTACATATTTAAGAGCCTTTTTTCATATTTTACTAAAAATCATGTCTTCAATAAAACATTTAGAGTTTTGTCAGTAACAAAATATGGAGATAAGAAACTCATTAGTTTGGAATTTAAATCTAGAAGCAAATAAATGAGAGAGGACTATGGCTCTAGCATATTTTTTGATGCATATCTTTCTTCCTTGCTTTCTGGCTTCCCTCCCTTCCTCCCTCCCTCCCTTCCTCCCTCCCTCCTTCCTTGCCTCCTTTCCTTCCTTCCTTCCTTCCTTCCCTCCATTCTTCCTTCCTTCCTTCCCTCCCTCCTTTCTTTCTCCCCCCTCTCTTTCTCTCTCTCTCTCTTTCTACCATATCCCCACACTTTGCCGAATGCCCTTTGCTTGCTTTCTTGCTCTCTAATGTGAGCATGGTAGAATGTAATTTTGTCCGTTTGTTTCTCTCTTTATCACTATTCTCCTCCTTCCCTCTAAGCTTGAACCATAAAGACCATTTGTTAATGTCTCTCCTAAGGCAACACCACTTAGTTTCTAGCTGATGTTATCAGTACATCCTTTCTCTTTCACAATATACTGAATTAGTTTCAACTTGGGTGAAAACCTCTTGTTGTCTGTTCCTATAATTGAACTTCCCAGAACTCATCACATTTTTTAAAATACATCCTGTTAGGAACTCTCCCTATGGATTTTTTCTTCTTGAGACTTTAATTTATTATATATAAACTTTTCCCTACACTGGTTTGAATATCAGATGACCCAGATTTATGGCAGAACTAACATTGCTGTCACTTTCCTTATTCATTGTATTTTGAACATAGAATCCAATAATGAAAAGTATATTATTCCATTTATTGGAATGGATACAGACTCCAAGTATAAAGCAAAAGAGAAAGTTGTTTAGTGTTACCACACTTCAGAATTTTAAGTTTAAATATTAACACAGTATTTTCACGTTCCTATAATGCTTTATGGAATAACTATACATTCTTAAAATGTAGCTTGTTCTTCTAATCTACTCAAATGTGGTTATGGGGGAGCATTTTTAAATGATATAATTTTGGGGCTACTTAAAGATGAATTATTTATAGAGTGGCTGAGACCATTGCATCTATAAAATGAAAACCAATTAGAGATAATAAAGTTTCAATGAAATTCCTTCTATCCAAAGAGGAGAGACATCTGGTCTTGGCCACCGTATTGTATTGAGCCTCTGTGGAAATGTCAAAAGCCAAAGGACAAAAAAAATCTAACAAACCCTTTTACAGACAGGTATCATTGAAGATGTTTAGTGTTTTTTAGCAGGGGGATCATAAGGTAACAGAGTGTTGCAAGAATTTTAGCAGAGTATTTTAAAATGAGTACGTTAGTGCCAACTTTGAGATATGTTTAGGATAAGATACTTTTGAGCAAAACCAATTCTTAGATTTCAGAGAAGGAAGGTTTTTGGCATTCCCATTACGGTGAATGATGTTTGCAGAGAGCACCGTCCCCACCCGAGGCAGACATTTGTGTAGAAAGTCACAAATCAATGATCTTCTCAACTGTGGGTTTAACTTGATTTAGCATAATCCATTTCCATTCCTGCCAACCACTAGGAAAGAGGAAAAAGAAAAAGAAATAGAAGTTAAAAGCATTGTATGTGATCATTCATATGGATAATTTATGGAGAAGGATCTGAAAGCACATGGAAAGCTGGAGGGTGAGTAAAAAAGGGTAATATAATCCACACATACTTCTTATGTATGAAAGCATTGTGACAAAAACCCATCACTTTGTAAATTAATGAACCTTATTAAAAACATAATTAGAGAATAGAGAAATGAGCAAAAGACACAAAAACAAGTGGCCATGAATGTCTCAAAACCAATGACTACCTTTATAATTTAATGTGCCTCAAGTTGTTGTATTTATCAAGAAGACCCTCCCTTAAAATTGGGATAATGTCTTAACCTTTTTCCTTCAGTTAAACACTTACTGAAAAGGATTAAATGTAATGATAGTTTACTATTGCATAGTCATTCTCTATAGAGAATTTCTGCTCCTATGAAATTCAAATCAAGACATGATCAGGAAAACTTAAGCTTTAAGTATCACCATCACAGTACATACCCATTTTAATAATGTGTATCTAAAAAGTGTTGATATGAACAGAGTTAAGCTTCTTTTGGGAAAATTGGCTTGTTAATTGGATAGTAAACTTCTGGCATTAATGAACACTTTTTGAGCAAATATAACAAAAGACAAATTGTTAGGGTGAACCTTATTTTTGAATAATTTCATTGTCGACATCCTTTTGTGCATAGTCTTTCTTTTTGCTCATAATTTTTTATTACTTATAGAACATTGTATGTTCTACATGACATGAGAATTTCATGCATATATATACATAAACAAATATACACCTATGTATATGTATATATAATTTTCTTTAACCATTTATCTACTGATGATTACCTAAACTACCTCCCTAACATAGTTATCTGCTATAATAAACAGGAGAGTGCAGATATTTGTCTTGTAAGTTGATTTATACTTATTCAGGTGTATACAAGAGTGATATATCAGGATCAAATGGTAGATATATGCTCTGTTTTTGAGGAATCTCCTTACTGATTTCCAAAGTGAAACTTGTTTACATTCCTACCAACAACTATAAAGCTTATATAAGGATTTCTTTTCCCCTGTATCTTCCTTTCCAATTGCTTATTTTCCTTCCTTCTTTCTGTTCTGTTCTTCCTTTCTTCCATTCTTTCACTTCTTCCTCTTTCTTTTATTTTGGTATTGCTAATATTTACACTCAGATAAGTAGTCAGATAAACAAAGTAAATAAAGAGTGTAATCTTAATACAAAATCTGGTGAACAACATCACAAATTGTTTTGAATAATTCGGTATGAATCAGTATGTACAACCTATAGAGTTGTAAGTCATTTACTCTATTTAAATAATAAAAATATAACACCATAAGATTTTTTAATTTTATTTTAATTTATTTGTGAACATACTGTACAGAGGGGTTACAATTACATGGGCAGGATAATGCATACATTTCTTACCATGAATTGCAGCCTCCTCCTTTGTTTACCCTTTACATCCCTTCCCAGCCTCCCCCTTCCCCCCAATACCAATGCCTCCCCCTTCCCCCCAACCCCAAGCCCCAGCCCCACAAACATTGTAAAGCTCATTTTGGACAAGACAACTTGTACTTCTCATTGTTGCAACAGGTCCACCTGTATCCTTAAACAACTGGTTTTCCCCATCTCCTCCACAAGTTATACTGACATCAAATGTAGAGAAAGCAGGGGTTATACTGTGGGGG
>NW_012267237.1:17069649-17096960 GCF_000151885.1 Dipodomys ordii | reverse complement strand
TTCGATCTTCTGCATGGTCTAACCTGCTGTCAAGACTCTCTACTTTGTTTTTTATCTCTTTTCCTTCTAATTGGTCAGCTTTGATGGCTTCAAGTTCTTTGTTGAAGCTCTGTTTCACCATAAGGTTTTTAAACACTGAGACACGCTTATACCATCTATTGATTTTAGTTGTAACTAATATTATAAAATGTACATCCATGAATAAACTATAAACAAAGATGAAACATTTCTGATTGACATCCTTCTTCATCCTGCATAATCTTATAAATTTTAAATTATGGTTTCTCATTTTGACCTTGAATTTTCTAATGAAGTAAATATCAGTAAACCTATTTTATTACTCAGCTGGAATTATGGTATATGTTATGACAAACATATATGATATTACATAATATGCCTGTGTTATATTATATCATATGCACTGTGATTATGAATAATCTTCAATAACAAGAACACACATTTTGGCCATAGTCTCCATAACTATGAAAATAATTGTTGCATGCTCTACACTTCTTTTTTTCCATTACTGGATCTTGAACTCAGGACTTCACACTCTCACTCAGTTTTTTTTGTGTGTGTGTTTATCTTTTTTTTATTTTTTCTTATGGATAACACAAACACTTGGTCAACACACTGTTTTCTAAGATTATTTTTGCTTGTGAATTGGAGAGGGGGAAAATAAAACTCTCCAAAATTTGTCTTTCTGGACTGGCTTTAAACTGTAATTCTCAGATTTCAACTTCTTGAGTTACTAAGATAACAGGAGTAACTTCCTATCCCACCCCAGCCTTATACTCCATTTCTTCATTTCACATAGATTTAATTTATTAAAGATAGACTTGGCACTTTAAAAATAAAATATGAAGAAAAATGATGTGCTTATAAATATACTGATTTATACATTTAGGAAAAACTAATTTAATTTGCTGTATCACCTAAAGAACTCAGATGACTTGGAAAAAATTACATAACTGTCCTTTCCACAACTGCTAGATTTTACTCAAAATGAATGGAATCACACATGGAATTGTATCCATCTTCTCTAAACTTATTCAAGGTTCTACTGACTCTACCCTAGTGTATGATTGAATGCCAACTTTTCTGAAGTGTGATGAGTCATAGATTGTGAAAACCAGCAAAAATTTGATCCTGATATGTCTATAATTGAGTTTGATTTGTTTATTTTTGAACTCCTAGTGAAAAATGAAATGCCTACTAATCTTTCTGGGCATAGATGAGCATTGAGTCAATAGCACTCACTGATAGTTCTAGTGGTTTCAAATTGTCAGTAAGGAAGTCTACTTTATTGTAAGAATATTAAGATACTAAGAGAGTCTCTGTTTCAAAGAAAGTACTTTCTCATGCAAATGTAACTATATAATTTCATAAGGAGCTGTGTTAATAATAAAAGCCAGTAAGAATGCTAAGGGTGATGGGAAGGTAATGGCCATGGCATAATAGTGTTACAAGTGACTCTATATGCAAGAATGCCTACAGATATCTTAGTTTTCTGTAGAACTGTGAAGAGCCGGGCTGGGAAGGTGGCTCAGTGGTAGAGCGTTTGCCTTGCATGCGTGAGGCCCTGGTTTTGATTCTTCAGCACCACATAAGCAAAAAGAAAAAAGCCGGAAGTGGTGCTGTGGCTCAAGTGGTAGAGTGCTAACCTTGAGCTGAAGAGCTGAGGGACAGCACTCAGGCCCAGAGTTCAAGGCCCCACGACTGGACCAAAAAAAAAATTGTGAAGAGCCTGAAGATAAACTAAAAATATTTCGCAGAGAAAAGAGTATTGAGTCCACTACATATAAGAAATACATACCTATGTGAAATATTGTAAATGTATGAAAATGATTATTGACAATGGCTTTACAAACATGGATATATATCTGGTGTACAAAAATTTAATAAAAGATATATTGTTGGGCATTGATTATAGGCCTAGAGGAATTCTAGTATGCCATTCTATGACCAACTCTTAGGTTCAAAGTCCTAAAGTGCAAAACCAATTGTAACCTGTCCCATATACCCAAATATAATAGTTCAAAATAGAACAAATAGAAAAGCTATTATTCATTTAAAAATTATTCCGTTATTTTAAACTATACTCTTCTGGATATTTTGCTATTAGTCATAAGAACTTTTGATACAAGTTAGTCATACATAGAAATTTGCAATGCTCCTTCCCAAATAGTTATCTATAGTAGCCAATTCTTTACATTTGAATTTAAGAGTCATCCTTGTGTTTTTTTGATACAATAAAATAATATAGAGTTAATCCTGAAATTGATCTTGGGTCATTGAGAGCTTCTGAGACTACAAGTGTCAGTCAAAGAACTCTGGAATTGTAGAAAATAAGTCTGTGGATGTGTTACCTTTAAAGAAAAACATCCAAGTAAAAAAAAATCTAATAACCTGAGTTATTAGATATCTAATATCTAATAACTATATTATGCAACACACAGTGATAACTCAATTGCTGCGAAAAGTAAATACTCAATGTTATACTATGTGTGCATTTGGGATCAAGAAAATCACAAAATGAATTTTGATATTCAATTCCTGAATAGTTATGGTTATATCCTCTGAAATCTTACCATTTTTTCCATGTCAAACTTACATTATTTTTTATAAATAGTAAATGCAAATGAATGTTATATGTTCTTGTCAGAATACTTCTTCTTCATACTTATCAGCCTATTATACCAGCAATTAATTATACAGGGAGAAGTTCATTGTCACATTTTCATACATGCATATAAATGTTCATGTTTGTTTTAGTTGTGGGCTTTTAACCTCCTATACTAAAAGTCATTTCAATATGGATTTTTCACAAAATTTTCAGAGCAAATTACTCCCTTCTGTATTTTACATACTTGACTATTACTTTTCTTTTCTCCTTGGAAGAGACTTCTTTCTCCCCATTTTTTTCCCCTGCTATTCTCCAGAACAAGTTCAAACATGGGATACATTATTGAAGAACTACATTTTGCCTAATGTATCCCATGGGCTAAAATAGGCTTTAATCATAGAACAGCTTTCCCTAAATATTCTTGTGGGAACTACTTGTGTTAGTCAAACTGTGGACTGTGCTGAAAAATTTGAGGCAGCTGACTTATGAAGGTAAAAGCTTATAGTCTAGGCTAGGCGCTGGTGGCTCACGTCTGTAATCCTAGCTACTCAGGAGGATGACATCTGAGGATCATGGTTCAAAGCCAGCCAGAGCAGGAAAGTCCGTGAACACTTATCTCCAATAAACTATCAGAAAACCAGAAATGGCGCTGTAGCTTAAGTGGTTGAGCACTAGCCTTGAGCTGACAAGCTGAGGGACAGTGCTCAGGCCCGGAGTTCAAGCTGCATAACTCACACACACACACACACACACACACACACACACACACACACACACACACACATAGTCTAAGAGGTTCAAACTTCAAATATGAAGGATATCATTCTCTTGGCCTTTGCAGAATTTTACAAGCATTATCACATCATGATGAAATCATATGTAGAAACAGTTGGTCTTGGTCTCAACCAAGACACAGAGGAGGGAATAACCACAGGATTGGCTCTGTCAACCTGTCTCCTTTCCTATTACAATTAAAATTAGAAATCATACAATATTCTGTAAGAAGAGTGCCCTCAGGGAAGCTGCTACAAACACTTTAAGAATATTTTTTAAGAAGTATTACAATCAAAGAAAACTTCTTTATACTTTCATTAATTGTCAATTGTTTATCTCTATGTTAAATTTGTGAGAGTAAATTTTAAATAATTTTAGTTTCAAATGAGGTATTACTAAGCTTTGAACCACTTAAAGAATAGTTATCATTAGTAGCTTTGCCAATGGACTTAGCCAATGCTAAAGTGATAACTTCATTTTCTGATTTCCATTAACAACATATCATACTATGAGACTGAGACACTGTACTGGCAAACAGAAAGGTACACAACAGAAAATGTCATCTAAGAGTAGGAGATAAAATTGAGGAGGGTAATCAGTTCATTGAAAATTATCTAAAGAAACAAATTTCACCCTCCATTAGCTTTAGTACACACAGACAGAGGATACAACAAGCTGATTTTTTCTCTCATTCACTGCTGTTTTCCAGAAGCATTACTTGCTACTTTACCACATTTTCATGCACTGGTAAATTTTACCTGTTAACTTTTGTAAGAAGCTGAGCAAAAAGAAGCTCACAATATACTTTTACAATAATATGTATGATGAGTAAGATTAGGAAAATAATGAAGAGAAGTCAGATATGATTGCTTCTCCTTCTTTAAACTATGTTGTTGATTGAGTATTAAGAGAACTTTATTATGATTAAATTGAAAGCATGAACAAACACAGATGATTAATTCCAAGTTGTTTAATAATTTAGCTCTAGGGTATTAAATCCATTTGAATTTGAATAGTTGAAGAATGGAGTGTGAAAAGCAAATTAATGGACATTATATTTAATATTTTATTATTTGAATACTCATAATAAACTTTTAGCCTCTACCTGTTTTGAGGTTATACAGAGAAGAAAACCTGTAAACAATACTACTTTCTTACATTGTTAAAGGAAAATAGAGTATGTTAACAAAGAAAATTAATTAGTTCCAAAACAATACTTAACTACTAAAGATCAGAAATATTGCAGTTTTAAAAAATTACTTAATTGCATAGATTTACTTCTATGCAAGTCACATCTAACCCACATTTTACAGTAATAACATGTTCCTTGCTAATTTAACCAATATTTGTAAATGAAGTGTTCGAAAATAGAATTATTAAGCAGTTATATACAGATGATTGAGTAGTTAAGCTAATTACTAATGAAGATTTTCAGTGAATTTAGAAAAACAATCAGAAATATTTGGATTTAAATTTTGGATATGATTCTTTGTAATAACCCAGTTTTGCTCATTCCTTGATACCCCCCGACTTCTAACCCTGAATCTCAGGCCTGCAAAATGTAGTCTGCCTGGTCCTGACCAGAGCTGAATAATATCCCCGCCCCTAATCATGCTTGAGCTTCTGGAAACAGATGCCTGTGGTTCTGAACTATATAAACTCTGCCCTACTGGAGGTTTGGCCCACTCTAGGTCTTCTCCAGGGCAGTCACGGCCAGGCCAATAAAACTTGTCACCTTTGCCAGTGCCTCTGTGGATTTTCTCAACCCTGAGGTCATTATATTTTCACAGTTTTAAGGCAAAGCATTTGACTTTGTCTGTGTATCACAAAATATTACCTTTTGAGGAAAATTAATATTTTCCATGCGACCCTGACCTGTGGTGTTCATATGGTTCAGCCATAGCTTCATGGTTTCTCGTGGAAAAGATTGTAACTGAAGTCCACTACTATAATTTATTTCTAAGTGTTTCCTGATGTTATTCATCTAATCTGAAGCTGAAAGAATGGAATTTTTTCCAACTTTGTGTTTTGTGTCAAGTTTAAACTTATAATCTTACTATTCAATATGAACCTTGGAGCTCAGAACTTATAAATAACCACATAAAACTTGCTGTAGAAGTGCTGAAATTGAAAGCTAAAAAATATTGTGGCCAATATAACAGATAAGGTGAAATATAAACTCACATAGCTTTCACTTTTCCTCATAATAAGCAATCATTGTTAGAATTATAAGTAGCTTTTAAAAAATATGTCTCTCCTCCACAGGTCAAATTTTGATTTTACCTGAAACTATACTAGAAAGTATGCACACTTGCTTAATAAATTATAAAATATAAAATCTTTCACAAAATATACCAATACTCAATGGTGCGTCTTTTTTATAAGAATTAATTTAAAATAAAATCATAAATTTTGAAATTAGTTGGAAGATAGAAACAGCTAATCCATTTCAAACAGATAAAAAGAAACTTTGTTTTTCAAAAAAAGAAATTTCAAGACAATCACACTAAAAGTATTTTTCATTTAATTTAGACTTTGTTCATTTTCTAATATTTTTTGGGGGGGGTCTGGTTGTGGGTCCTGAACTCTGGCCCTGGGCACTGTCCCTCAGTTCTTCAGCTCAAGACTAGCGCTCTACCACCTGAGACACAGTGCCACTTGTGGCTTTTTTTCTTTTCTGCTTATGTGGTACTGAGGAATTGAACCCAGGGCCTCATGCATGCAAGGCAAGCGCTCTACCACTGAGCCACCACTTTGTTCATTTTCTGTGCAAGCACAAGTATCTCTGTGTTACCAAACAATAATGATATATCAAAAACACTGCCAACATTACAGAATAAAATACAATTTTCTGATAATATTGAATACAAAAATAATGAAATTATGTTTCTTTTTTCCACATAAAATATTAACATTCAAACAATATAAAACGTTAGGTATTGCTTCTCATAACTACTTTCCAGGTTTTTGCTGGTATGTTTATCTATCACAGTATTTATTTATATTTATGCAATGTTTCTGATATGATTAAAATCAAACCATTTTATAAAACAAAACAAGTGATTTTATGGATGAAACACCACATTAAAAACTTGTTTAAATGCCAGAAAATGTTCAGATTTTTTTTATCATGGACTATATTCTACATTCTTACAACCATTAAGTCTTACAACATTCTAATTAGAATTTGTGCGTTTGACAACATGAAGAAACATTTTCTAAATATATATCATCAGAAACAGAAACTAAGAATATAATACAATAGATATATACAAATAAGTACAATTTAACATTTAATACATAAATTTAATAGAAATCAAACAAAAGACATAATAGTTGCAATATAAAAGTGTGAACTAGTAGCATTTTAATGTACCTTAAGAAAAAGTCATCCAACAGTCACATAATAAGAATATTTTATCATTAGTCATAGAGTCACCGTTCTGGAAGTCTTTATTTTTTCATGTTATTTCATGGTATTGGTGTATTTTTATTTCAATCTGCACGATTCCTCTAAGTATTTTTTACAAGAGCAAGTACAACAAACTCCATCAACTTTTCTCTATCTACTAACACTTTAAATTCTTCCTCAGTTTTAAGAAAAAAAATTGTAAGATAAAGGATTACTAGTTGGCAGTTTTTTAGCACTTTAGATTTATCTGTTCTTTGCCTTCTGTTCCATAAACCTTCTGATGAGAAATCTGGTGGTTTGTTCTAAATCTAAATTCTAGCTTTAAGGTAGTTGTGGAGGTGGGAGGGAAGGGATGATAAAGGGAAAACAAAGGAGGAGACAACAATGCTCAATAGGAAATGTTTTTACTACCTTGTTCATGTAATTCTAACCCCTCTGTACAGCATTTTTATAATAAAATGTACAAAAAGATTAAAAAATAAATTCTAGCTTCTGATGACATTGGTCTGAGCCTTTGAGTAGAAGGAATCAATTTTCTTTAGGTGTTTTAAAAGACTAGGTGCCTTTGACTTTCAACAATTTACATTGCAATTTAATGTGTTCTATTTGATAATATGCAAGCAGTTAAAATTCTGGATGCTTATTAACATCTTCCATTCAGTTAAGGGAAGTTTTTTGTCAATCTTCTTCAAATCGTTTTTTTCCTTCCTATTTCTGTCTTTTCTCGTTCTGGGACAGTATGAGGTGCATATAGGTCTACTTCATAGTATCTTACGGGTTTTTAATAAACTTTAGACTCTTTCAACATATTTTTTTCCTCAAAAATTTCAATAACTTATGTTCCAACTTACTGTTTCTTTTTTAAATCAGTTTAAATCCTTCTAATATTTTTATTTCAATTTTATTTCTTTTTAGAATTTCTGTAGTTTAGGGATGTTTTTGTTCCTATATAGAACTTTTTGAAATATTCTCTATATCTTTATGTAGTCTTTGAGTAATACTAAGATGAATCATTTAAAGAAATTTTTTTTAAATTTAAATTTTATTTTATTTGTGAACATGCTGTACAGAGGAGTTACAATTACATGGGCAGGATAATGCGTACATTTCTTTTCTAGTATATGTGGTAGTATTTCTTTTTCAAGAAGAGTTTTATTTATTTATTTATTTTGGTCAGTCTTGGGGTTTGAACTCTGGGCCTGGGTGCTGTCCCTCAGCTCTTCAGCTCAAGGTGAGCACTCAATTGCTTGAGCTACAGAGCTACTTCCAGTTTATTGAAGTCTCACAGACTTTTCTGCCTGGACTGGCTTTGAACCCTGATCCTCAGATCTCAGGCTCCTGAGTAGCTAAGATTACAGGCATGAGCCACCAGCACCTGGCTTTTCCTTTCTATTTTTTGTGCCATTTTTTGTTGTTGTTCAAAATTGAATACTTGACTCAACTACTAGTAAATTTAAAAATTTAGTTTCTTTCCCAGAATTTTCTGCCTTTTGTTTTTAGTAGTTAAGATTTTTTCTTGTGTATGTTGAGATTCAGCCAGGGGTACAAACTTAATATCTTCTCAGGTATTTCCTAAGATTGTGCTTTTCTCTCTACAGACTTTGGAAGTTTTTATTTTTTTATTTTTTTTATTTTTGGGTCCGGACATGGGGCCTGAACTCTGGGCCTGGGCGCTGTCCCTCAGCTCTTCAGCTCAAGGCTAGCACTCTACCACTTGAGCCACAGTGCCACTTCTGGGTTTTTTCTTTTTGCTTATGTGGTGCTGAGGAATTGAACCAGGGCCTCATGCATGCAAGGCAAGCGCTATACCACTGAGCCACCTTCCCAGCCCAGACTTTGGAAGTTTTTCTGATTAATTTTTCAAATACTAAACTTCACTGTCTGGCTATCACAACTAGAAAAAATAGAAAAATAAGTAAGAAAGGAGGGCATAGGGCTGGGAAGGTGGTTCAGTGTTAGAGAGCATGCCTTGCATGCATGAGGCCCTGGGTTCAATTCCTCAGCACCACATAAGCAAAAAAGAAAAAATCTGGAAGTGGCGCTGAGGCTCAAGTGGTAGAGCACTAGCCTTGAGCTGAAGAGTTGAGGGACAGTGCCCAGGCGCAGAGTTCAGGCACCATGACAAGACCCCCCCCCAAATAATAAATAAATAAAAGAGACAGCATAGTGCCTTAAAATCTCCTGAAATAACTTCAACTAGAGAGAAAGTTTCTTGCAATAGTGAGGCAAAGAGAGAGTGATGGGCCATGTTTCCTGTTCTGCATCTCTGAGATCAGCAGCAGCAATCAATGATCAGAGAATAGATTCCCAATATTTATACAACTTGGGCTATTTGTCTACTTTGGCTTCTGAAAAATTTATCTAAGCATCTCCCACATGTTTACTGCTGCCTATGGAAGGACAGAAAGGATGGCTGCTCTTGTTCTGAAAGGTGTAATCCATGTCACCCACATGTTACCATTCCTGTTGTCCCCTTCATGTTACAACCCTTCAATACACTACACAGTCCCCAAACAGTGAATTCAGATGGACGTTACCTTTTCAGATGCCCCAAGGGAAGAGGTTATTTTCTGCTGCTTCCTTCCCCATGATCTTCTCAAAATAACCTTAAAGTATAATTTTGAAAACTAAATTTGATCCCTGTTTGTCACCATGCACAAATACCACCTCAAAGTGGATGAAAAACTTTAATACCAGACATGAAACTTTGAAATTACTTCAAGACAGAACAGGTAAAACACTAGCACTCAGTACTTAGATGGAACCTTTTTGAAAAGAATGTCAAGGGCACACCAGATAGGAGAGAGACTTGACAAATGGGATTTCATTGAAATAAAAAGTTTATACACAACAATGTAGTTATTAAACCAGAAGGACAGCCAACAAACTTGGGGAAGAATTTACCAGCAATAGTAGGCAAAGGCCTAATATCCAAAATACAGAAGGAGCTAAATGACAAACCCTTTCCTAAACTATTAAGCCAATCAGAAAATAGGCAAAGGAGATAAGAAGAAACTTATCAGAGGAGGTAAAAATGACAAAGGAACACATGAGAAAATGCTCATCTCTGTCCATTAAGGAAATGCAAATCAAAACAATTCTGAGAGTGAGATTGGCCAATATCTTGAATTCAGACAATAAATACTGGCAGGGATGTGAGGAAAGAAGAAGCCCATTGCACTGTTGATGCAAATGGAATCTAATGCAACCACTCTGGGCAGCTGTCTGGAGGTTCCTCAAAAAATTAAACATAGGTCTTCCCCGCAACCCAGCCATACCCGTCTTGAGCAACTACTCAAAACATCAGAAGCCGGATACCGTAAAAGCATTTGAACATCCATGTTCATTACTGCACTATTCACAATAGCCACGGCATAGAAACAGCCCATATCCCTTGAAATCAGTGGGCAGAACCAAAAAGTAGGGTACCTATATACAAAGCAATTTTACACAGCCATTAGAAAGAATAAAATGATGTCATCTGAAAGAAATTGAAGCACCTAAAAGAAATCATGTTAAGTGAGGCAAGCCAAGCTTAGAGAGAGAACATATGCATGTTTTCTCTCACATTGTTTGAAGGTGCATTATTCCAAAAGCCACATTTTGAAAGATGGAATATTGAAATCTTTATTATACAGTTAGTAGGCTGCAGTCAGCCAATTGTAACAAAGGCCTAAAGACCCCAAATAAACATAACAGCTAGGAAACAGGCCAGAGAGAAAGAAAGAAAACAAAAACAATGCCAAGAAACCAATTCAGCTTTGATGGAGAGCTGAACTGAGACACCATGATGATTTGAGGGGAGCCAAGACACAGGATATAGGGCAGGATGATGGAGATACACCTGTCCTGGCATAATGGCAGCTGGGCTGATCTGGGCCTAAATAGGGTCTGAACAGGAGTCAGATCCACAGGAAATTCCCAGTCCCAGGCACTGGACTGACAGATTCAGTAACTATCACCCAAGTGACCACCCCTGCCTCCAGGGATCCAGTTTTCCTTCCACCTGCAGGAAGACAAGATGCCAGACCCTAAACATCTACCACGTGACCAGCATCATATCAACTGTGTTGATGGCTATGTTTTTCAATGATTTTATGCTTTTTAGTAAGCATATAGTGGATAGAAAAAAAGCTTTTAAAAGCAGATTGGTTTAAAAAAATATATTGACTTTTGCCAGCTACTGTAACTAACTTCTGTCATAAGATTTTATAGGTTTTCTTTAAACATTGAATGTAAGCCAAGTGTTCTCAAGAAAATGACTTTTTGTTAGTCTTGCAGGTTTAATATTGCCAAGTATAAATATACCAATCCTCTCACATTTTTATACTTGAAATTTGAAATTTAGAATGAAGTTGTTAGTAGGTACAAGATTTGATCACTAAAATCATAATAGAGTGATCTTTATTGCTTGTCAATTTTCTTTACTTCATATCCAATATAGTTTGGATTTAATAACAGATTGTGTTACAAAATAACAAAATGTAAACCAAGAACTGGTGTCTCATGCCTATAATCCTAGCTACTCAGGAGGGTGAGATCTGAGGATCATTGTTTTTATCTACCCTGGATAGAAATATCCATGAGATTCCCATTGCCAATTAACCACCAAAAAAGCCAAAGTGAAAATGTGACTTAAACAGTAGAGTACTGCTGGGCGCCAGTGGCTCACACCTGTAATCCTAGTTACTCAGGAGGTTGAGATCTGAGAATCCACGGTTCAAAGCCAGCCTTAACAGGAAAGTCCATGAGACACTGATCTCCAATAAACCACTAGAAAACCAGAAGTGGCACTGTGGCTCAAGCGGTAGAGCACTCACCTTGAGCTGAAGAGTACAAGAACAGTGCTCAGGTCCAGCATTCAAGCCCCATGACTGACAAAAAAAAAAAAGATAGAGTACTAACCTTGAAACACACACACACACACACACACACACACACACACGCACACGCACATGCACGTGCGCGCATGTGGGCGCTCACACACACATACACACACACACACACACACACCATTATGGAGAAAGCCCAGCTCCCCTTCCCTAAGTCAAGAGGTTTAGTCAATACATTATTTTTTTTTTAATTTGTGTTTTGTTGATTCTCAGTAGTATTTTTTCTTACATTATTCGTAATGGGGGTTGAACTCATGGCCTCGTGCTTGATAGGCGAGCACAACTATTTCTGATATGGCACCAGCCATTTGGCTTTAATTTTTTCTCTAACATTATGTCTGAGCTGGGCTGTGATCCTACTACATCTGTTCACAAGTATGTCAGATGGCAGGTGTGCACCACCATGTCTAAACTGAGATACCAAACTCTTCTTGTTAGTTAAAGTCATAGTAGAATATTCAAGTGAAATGTAAAATTCCATCAGTGACAAAACAACATTGAAATAATGTTTTTTGGAATGATAATTTCTGGTCAATTATGTATTTTTCTATGAAAAATAGAAGGAAAACTAAAGAAAGTATTCATAAAATTTCAATAATATTTTAAAATTTAAATATATTTTGAGGGGTAAGAGGCATGGCTCAGTTGGTAGAGAGCTAGTCAATGAGCCAAAGGATCAGGTACAGAGTCCCACTCTCAGACCTAAAAATAAAATATATTTTTGCTGACACAACTATAAGTTAACATAGCATATGAGGATACATATTAACCAAAATTATTTACAGCATACATTTTGATTTAGAAATAATGTTATATAGATAATTTCAATTTGTGGAAATTTTGCATGTGTTTCTTATGATTTTATTTATTCTATAAACATAATTAATAGCAACTCTTAAGATTTAACACCATTTTCTTTTGTGTTACAAACATCTTTAAAATAAACTTCTGCATATATTTATATTTTAAGTCAAAATTGAAATTGTGGAAATACTGTACAGAGGGGTTACAATTACATGGGCAAGATGATGAGTACATTTCTTATCAAGCATTGTAGCCTCCTCCTTTGTTTCCCCTTCCTATCACTTCCCATTCTCCCCCCCACACACACCCAATCCTCCCTGGGCGCCCCCCACCACCAAAGTCGTAAAGTTCGTTTTCGACATAACGACTTGTACATCTCATATTTTCTATTTCACATTAAAAACTTAATTTGATTCCTGTGAACATATCAATGATTGTACATGTGAAGCTATAGAAAATAGATTAACTTAGAAATAGTGAATTTGTTTGATTATATAAATAACTGACTTTGTGATGTGATATCTTAGCCATTGTGCTATGTATCAGTGAAAGAACTGCATTAGCTAATTGATTTTTGCCGTGAATTGTCTTGATAATTTTGCAGTAGTTTTAAATTCTTTAACAAGTTCTTAATCAGCCTAAATAGAAAAAAATGTCTGTATTACTGGAAAGCATGAAATCCAATATTATACCAATTTTATATAATTGTTCAAAATCTTAGAACACTAATCTTGTAACAAATGCTAAGTAGAGGACTTAGAGTAAAGAGAGAAAAATGGAGCCATCTTTATTATTACTATTTATTAGCCATAAACTATACACCAAACACTGTTTCTAGAACTACAGTAAATGTAATGAAGCAACAGCCATTTTTCAATCGCAGAATTTAGGTAGGAATTGAATATAAAAAACTTGATTAGGAAAAAAAATATTCTAACCCCAGTAAGTTTTAGGATTCCTAATGTTGTATGAACAGAGGCAGTAAGAATCTAGCTCCTCTGGTTCACACATACATGTTTTGGACATCATCACTCAATGGAGAAATGGGAGCAGTATGACTTGTTGGTTTTTCTATAATATAAAGAGGAGTGAACAATAATATAGCTATATCCTGAAAAAGACTTGTTTTTGTCTATGCATGGATCGTTGTTACAATCATCAAATAAGCAAAGGCTTCCTTGCCCCACAAATGGAAATTCTCTGTCACAGTACTGCACATCCACCTTAACCTTTCCTACTGGTTAAATCTCACCAGTTGAGAGAATGGTCATGACCAAGTACATGGACTTGACAAAAAGAACAAGAAATTCCTGTTAAATTCACATAAATGGTAGAAGAATGATCTAGCAATATTCGCTTATCATCGTAACATGGAACTATGATGTTTTATGTTTTAATGTAATTCTTAAACAGGCCAGTTAAATAACAATAGTCTTACACATAACACATTATCAGAAATAAACAATAGCTTTTGGGGAAAGAACTTGACAGATATGAGGAAAGTAAGGAACTGGAGAAAGGAAACTTAAACACTGAACTCAGCCAAACAGTGAAGGCCTTGACTGAGAAATGTGGAATCTTCAGTCGCATAGAGGAAATTTTCTCCAAATAAACTTTATGCTGAAACTAGCATATGATTTATTTTAAAGAAAAAATTTAATTGTAATAAAAAGTAAACAACAACAAAGTAATAAGGAAGAGTTTATAGTTTCTAAAATTATAATTATTTGATTAAATAATATAAAATATGAAATGTATTATATTTTATTGGATGAAAAAGAAAGTCTCTTGCTCAGGATCATGAGGGGTATTATGATATTTTTGGATAACCAAATTGATAAGCTTGTCTTAAAGTTTCCTGTGATGCCAAAATATGAATCACAAATGACAAAAACAATCTTACTTTAGGATAGAAGAAACACAAAAATGAAATTAAAATCACTTTAAATCTGGATGCTTCATTTTGCCACAAAAATATTTGTGTCAAAATGTATACCTTGAGATTTTTGCCTTTATTCTAGCATACCTACTTAATAAGGTGTTTTTATTAAGTGAAATATGCACTATACACACATGTAATATGTAAAAATATGCATATGTTACATATATGTGATGTGTATAATGTGCATGTGAATATGACATGTCACAAATTACAAAATTTCTTTAAAGAATTGCTGTGAAAATTAAGCCCAATCATTGTATCAGCATTGCAAACTTTTTTCCAACAGTGAGGGCTAATAAAAAATTAGTCCTTGCTTTTTTATAATCACATGTTAGGCTTGCTTTTTTAATAATCACATGTATATTTCCAATCATTTCCTCTGTTCATTATTCCAGCATCAAGACAGATGACTTAAATTAGGTTGGCTTATGATAAAAGCTGTTCACAATATTTGATATTACCTTATCTACTGTAGATATTGTAATATATTTAGACTCAGTTACATTTGCAACAACTGGGTGCTTCATGGTAGTTTTGTATGCATTAGATGAGAAATAGCATGGTAAGATGACAACATGAGGAAAATGCTAAAATTTCAGCAATTTTCACATTCCACTGGTTTCATTGTTAATATATTCCTATTTGGTTATGGTAAATATGAATTTGGAAGTGTAATTATTTCTTACTTATATTGGTAATGTGAATTGAATTTGCTTGTTAAAACATTGAAGTATTTTATTTCTTTTTGAATTGCCTAATACTGTCTCTTGCTTGTAATGAATGCTTATAATTTTGCATATTTTTCATGACTTTCAATATTCTCATTTCTTTTAGTGTGTGTGCATGTTCACATGTGTATATATGTGGACATGTGTATGTGTGCATGTGCATGTGTGTGCAAGAATCTTTGCTATAAGCTTATAGTCCTTGGGTAATATTTTCACTAAGAAATAAATTCAGAGAATATCATTGGTAACAGTGGCAAATGTTGCATTTTAGGAAGTCTTAGTGTTTTGTTTTGTTTTGTTTTTTCCCAATCTTTGACTATTCTACATTGAATCAGTCTTTCAATTGCATCGTCTCACCATTTATGCTATGGTAACAGATAATTTCAATATTAATGCCGGTTTATTTCCTTTGTTGTGAGAAAAGCCAGATTCTTCATTCCTACAATCAATTAAACTTTAATGTCAATTTTCATTGCAAGTCTACTTGACAGTGGTGAGAATAATATACTGTAGGCTGTAATGAAAGGGTATTTATAGAAGATATGAGAAATGTTCTATATAATCATTTAAATGATTATATAGATTAATTTTATAGATATTTGAGTACAATTAATATTTTTCTATTAGAAAAAAATCTTCTTTACTGAACACATTGAAGACACTAGAAATACTAGCAGGAACATACATTGTTTATCCAAACAGTTTGGACAAATTTTAGACTTTTGTTAAGATAAATGACATCCTACACACCCAGTTGTCAGGTTGTCATTCTGCAGTGACTATTCTGACTGTGACAGTTTTAAAGCAAGACACCACACATAGCAGCATTTAGAGGGAGGCCTTGCTGCTCACCAGAGGGGGCTAGCATCCCTTTTGTTTGCTTGACATAATTTTTTTCTACAACAACAAATGAAGCTCTGTTTCAGCTATTTTTAAAAAGTAAGTTTACCCCACCCCATTCCAAAGCAAGAAGAGGGAGAGACCTCAGAACACATTTTTAGAGTAAATATTGTCCATACTGTGTCATCTCAGAACCCCAAATATTCTTAGCTTCTGACTTAGATGAGCAAGCCAAGAAAATAGGACATATAATTCAAATCTGTGTCAACATATTAGTCTTAAATATTATCTCCATACAGTTAATATTTTGTATACTTTCAGTAATGCTTACTTTATAATTACATTTTATGTACATGATTTTAATGTAGGAAATTAGCCTTTCCTTGTGTTACATATTTTTCCAAATTATCCATGCATAGTTATGTGTATATATATATATGTCTATCATATAGATTTAAATGGATATATCCAGAATATGTTATATTCTACAATAACCATATTATATATTCTTGTTCATCTTAGCTTTCACTTGACTCTAAGGATTGTCTTATATAATTATGGCCAAAGTGAATGAAAACAATCTTAGCTGTTATTTTCGCCCTCATGGATAAATTTCTTTGCTTTTCTCTTAATATGGTTAACTATTCCAATCTGAAGATAAATAGTAAACAAAATAGCCAGCTCCTGCTATGGTTTTGGTACTGGCTTTACTAGATGAGTTCCAGGTGTTTAATTGTTTCCCTAATATGTCAGTTTGGGAGTAGGGATGGAAATAATTTTCACCTCTTTAGGGAAATTATTGTTGATTTTAGAAATGCCTTTAACATAAAGGCTTTTTCAGGCATCAACTATTTAAATGTCAAAGTCATAAGTATTGCATCTCTAACTTCACAATAAATAATAACTTCAGCACTTTCCATTATTTAATTAATTTTGCATTTCTTAAATAAACTGAAACATTTCCACCATGTTCTCTGTCTCAAAATTAAGACTTTTGGTCTGAGTAGATGATATCTATGTATGCAAATGCAAAGAAAAAAATGTTATACAAGTAAAATATGGTAATTAAAAATATAAGCTGGATGCTGATGTCTTGGGCCTGGAATCCTGGCTACTCATGAGGCTGAAATCTGAGAATCACAGTTGAAAAAAAGCCAGCTCAGGCAAGGAAAGTCCTTGAGCCTCATCTCCAATTAACTGTCAGAAAACTGGAAATGGTGTTCTGGCTCAAGTAGTAGAGCACTAGCCTTGATCTGAAGATCTCAGGGACAGCACCCAGGCCCAGAGCTCACACAGGTTTTATGAAACAAAGGAAAGACTGGAAAACTAGAGATTATTGTCAGTATTCATATGACTAGCAAATATTGAATGTGTTTTAATAGACACTACCATGGAAATAAATATTTTGAAAGATCAGTTATTCTCTGTCACAGAAAGAAAACAAAGTAAAAGATCATCTTTTCTCTATCTTATTTAACAACTAGTGATTTTTTTTACATATTCTCAAAATGCCAATTAAACTATTTCAACACATTATTTACAACCTGCTAATTACATTTTTGCTTTCATTTTATATCAAGTAAGAAGTCTAAATATTTTAAAGGGAAAGAATGAAACAAATATAAATAGCAGATGTGTATTAATTACATTCAAGTGAATTTATTCCATGTATTCTAGAATCCAACCAATTATCCCCAAATTTTGCTCCAGTCCTAGATTTCTTTTCCAGCTGTGATTCCTTCAGGTTATGTAATTCAAAAGAACTAAATCAGCTTCCTAAACAGAGAGAATGTCTGGTCTCTTTTTGTTGTGATTTTTACAGAAAGATAACCCTGAATAAATATATTGAAACCATCATGCTAGATATTTAACACTCAGCAAATCTGTTTAAAAATATGCTTACTGAGAAAATTTCTATAATCAAAGGAAAAAAAAGAATCTATATAAATATTCAGTTTCATCTTGCCCTTGTTTTTTGGTACCAGTTCTAGGGCTAGTAACCAGGGCTTGGGATTTGTCCATGAGCAGTTTTGCTCAAAGCTGGCATTCTACTGCTTGACTCACAGCTCCATTTATGTCTTTTGGGTGGTTAATTCAAGATAAGAGTCTCATTAGCTTTCTTGCCAGGTTTTGAACCTTGATCCTTAGCTCTCAGCCTCCTGAGTAGCTCTGCTTATGAGCACGAACCACTGTAGCCCAGTTTCATCTTGAATCTCAGAAGCAGTAAACAAATTCTCACATTCACATTTGCAGAAAATAATTGCCTAAAGAATGTGACTTATTTAGGAGTATGTGTTTTAAAATTATTACTTGTTTCTTATCAAATGTGAACTCTATAAAGACAAGGGAGAGAAGAACTTAAAAAAATATGCTTTATAGGGGCTGGGAAGGTGGCTCAGTGGTAGAGTGTTGCCTTGCACGCATGAGGCCCTGGGTTCGATTCCTCAGCACCACATAAGCAGAAAAAGCCAGAAGTGGCACTGTGGCTCAAAGGGTAGAGCACTAGCCTTGAGCTGAAGAGCTGAGGGACAGCGCCCAGACCCAGAGTTCAAGCCCCATGACTAACAAAAATAAAACATATATATATATATATATATGCCTTATCATATTCCTTTGTTTGATGTAGAAATGTAGTAAATATTGAAAGCTAAATATTAACATGTAATAATAATTTTTACTTTATTTAGTGATCCTGAATGGTGCAGCTGGAAAGTGTTCTGGATATGGAATTCCAGTTGTTTGAAATTCCGAAAAGAATCCTAGCTTTACTTTTTCATTAAAGCTTGCAGAATTTTTTTAATAAAACTAATAACAAAATAAATCCAAAAATGATATAATACAATTTTCAAAATTCACTGTCCTTTCCTTGATATTGTGTATTTTATGTGTACCACTCTTAAATTTTAAATCTTGTTAGACTGACATGATTACAGTATTTCTCACTAATACATGAATACAACATCAGCTTTTCTTTCAATGTCATAACTGAGACTGAACTACCGCATTCGAACAGATGAATGAATGCATAAAGCAAACAAAAGATGAAAGAACAAAATTTTTCAGCATAGTGTCTTGTACATTAAATTGTTACAATGGGTCCTATTTAAGCATTTTGCTTTTTCCCTCCCCTTTGCCAAATTAGAGATACAGGGCACTGACATCAAATACAGTGAAAACAGTGGTTAGACCATGGTGGAGGAACATACAAACCAAAAAAAATCAGATGGTACATTATAAATACATTAGAAGCAATAGCAAGCAAAAAAAAAATACTTGTGTCCCTATCTTGGGAATCATTTTGCTTAACATCATCTTATCTGATCATATGTATGTAACAGCTTTTGACCTTTTCTGCTTGTCCAGACTAATTATTGCAAATAAGGGAAACCACGGGACCTGTGTTTCTTTGGGACTGGCTTATTCACTTAATATATTTTTTTCCAAGTCTCCATTTCCTAACAAATGAAGAAATATTATTCTTTCTGATGGAGGCATAGAATTTATCTATCTATCTATCTATCTATCTATCTATCTATCTATCTATCTATCTATCTATCTATCTATCTATCTCTATCTATCTACCACATTTTCTTGATCCATTCATCGACTGAGGGGTATCTGGGTTAGTTCATATCTTAGCTATGGTAAATAATGCCACAATAAACATAGTTGGGCTGGTAGCTTTAGTACGGTCTTGTTTGTGATCATTTGGGTAAATGCCCAAAAGTGGGATTGCTGTGTCATAGGGGAGCTCTATGTGGAGTCTTTTGAGGAACCTTAGGGGGAGGGGATAGTTGTGGAGGTGGGAGGGAAGGGATGGTAGGGAAAAAACAAAGGAAATGAAGAAATGTACTCTTTACCTTGCTCATGTAACTGTAACCCCTCTGTACGGTATTTTACAATAAAAAACATATAAAAAGTAACAAAATTTTTAATAAATACTAAGAAATGGACCCTGTATTATTTTTAGAATGCAGATACTGAAAGTTTCAATAAAAGATAAAAAGATACTGAAAGTTTCAATAGAGATTATATTCTAGGAATTATTCATATTCATAGGATTACATTCTCTGAATAATAGAAGATATTCTAGCTTTCTAGAGGGAAGTTCATCACATGTTTATAGACAAAGGGCATGCCAAGTCATTCATAATATATGTCATAGGACCTAAGTAGTAGAAGAGTAAATAAAAGGTATAAAAAGTCTATATATAACATAATCACAATGTTGTCAGTATGCAGAAGATTTTTCCAGATATACATTTCACTTAATTTTCTTGAAGGAAAATGAAATAGAATAGAACTAATAAGGGACTGACTTGTTTGATAAAAGAGCCCTCAGAGAAAGGTCTCTGATGAACAGGCCATGCAATTCCCAAGCTCATCTCAGCATTTTGGCATGTTTCCTGCATTACAATACAGGTTGCATAGGGAATAGTGTATATATGTATATGCATGTATGTACTTATATAGGTATATATATATATATATATATATATATATATATAATGTCACTAGTCACTGTCTGAGAAATAGTCTGATCATATTTGCTGGAAGAATGCTGGCATTCTAAATGGATAGAATCTGCCAAAGATATCCTTTTAGTCTAGGGACCAAATAAATACAAAAGCCTAAGTTGAAAATATATTAACAAATTGAAATAGAAATGTGGATGTATTATTTCTGTGTAAAAAATCATGACTTTATACTGCTGTGAGAAAGGTCATTATTTTGTGAAATAAGTAAGATTTAATTAATAAAATATTAGGGTTAATCATTGTTGCAGCATCTACTGGGAGCAGACCTACTTCCCAGCTTGCAACATGGGAAAATTGTCATTTATATGGTACCATTTTATTTTTATATGTTGTTTTACACATATTCATTGCTTGTTCTTTTTTCTTCTGAATGAAAGGGTTTTTTAAAGTTTATTTATTTATTTTTGTTGGTTATGGGGCTTGAACTCTGGACCTGGGCACTGTCCCTCAGCTCTTCAGCTGAACACTAGCGCTCTGCCACTTGAGCCACAGCACCACTTCCAATTTTCTCATGGTTTATAGGAGATAAGAGTCTCACAGACTTTCCTGCCCAGGCTGGCTTTGAACCAGGATCCTTGGAACTCAACCTTCTGGGTAGCTAGGATTACAGGCATGAGCCACCTATGCCTGGCTGAAAATGAATTTTTAAGAAACAAAAATAATGAATCTTACAAGGCTAAGTTTTCAAATATGAGTGCTGTCAATGAAAATGATTCTTCTTTATAAATACTTTGTAAATTGTTAATTATTAATGGTTATTAGATTTAAGGATATTTTGCAATTTCCATAAAACCATAAATAGTGGATTGGAGTAAAGTGGAAGCAAATTTTCTTATTTTAATCAGTACAAGTCAAAGAGATAAATAAAATACAAGTAACTATTCTTATTCTTAACTTTTGCAATTTATGAAAAGATAATTATGATTCAGATTTTAGATTATTTTAAGTAGAAATGTAATATATACAAGATCAATACATCACAGAATTTAGAAAATTTTAGATTTTTTTCTTTGTTTTCTCTAGAAAATTTAACATACTCTGCTTTCAGGGAAAGGTAATGCCTGACTTATGAGCTGTATATCTGTAAAATCATTTAGTACATTAGTACATGTGGAGACACATTTGCTTCTTTTCTGCTGACCTCAGTCATCTTCCTGTATGTTGAAGAAGGTGGAGGTGGAGGTGGAGGTGGAGGTGGAAGGGGGGAGAAGGAGGAGGAGGAGAAGGAGGAGAAGGAGGAGGAGGAGGGAGGAAGAGGGAGGAGGAGGGAGGAGGAGGGAAGAGGAGGGAGGAGGAGGAGGGACGACGACGACATAACTTTCCCTGAACCTGTATATACCATATTTGGTTTGTCTCATAATTGCATCGTACATTAGTGAACATCATCAAATAGTTCTGCAATCATGGATTAGAAGACTCATTTTGCTTATTCTTTATCAGTACCCAGAATAACAAAATCCGAATGAAAATGATTATCAATGAATTGCTACAGCACCAAAATCTGTTGGGAAAAGAAATTTTATGAAGTCAAAATCTAAAGATGTTAATGTATTTCCTTAAGATGAAAACCTACTAGTCAGAGCAAAGAATGAGCTTCTCAGTCATGCCATAATTTTCCTAATGTCTATGCATTTATGGCAGGAACTTGACTCACATGAGAAGCTCACAGGGGACTCAGTGGGTATGAAACTGTACTTCCCTGAAGCTTATGAACTTCAGAACAGTGGTAAGTTGAGGGAAAAAATGGATATCATGCATTCTACTGCATCTGTAGCAAGCATTCACACTGATAATGTAATAGATATTGATGTCTGCCCACAGAGATGAGTGGCTGAAGAAGAAAAGAGCCATTTTTCAGCTCTTCTTGAGTCCACATTATGTATTTCATGGATGCTGCTTAAAAGCTAGTAAAAAATGACTCAAGAACACCATTATCTCTGGGACAGATCTAATTGGGTAAATGCAGGGAGGTCATGGATCCCACTGATGGAGATGTTGAAGTTACTTCGTATTTTTGTTTAAGGGAACTTTCTGATGCTCAGTGAGTTTTGTTATATTTGAAAAAACGGGCTAATAATGCTTTTATCCTTATTTCTTTAGACATGTATTGGCACTTCAGGCAGGGAATTTAGCCCTCCCCCCTTCCATTAAAAGTGAAAATAACATTCGGGTAACGCCAACCTTCACAGGATGAAGAAAACAATGTGTTGATATCAATCTATAATATTTATCTAGTGTGCTCATTCTTGTTAAGGAAAATACAGCTGAAAGCCAATCCAATTTTAGACACATGTGTATGACTTGACATTTGTCTGTGTCTAATTGACTTATACATGATAATCTTGGTAAGTATGGTGTAACATGCTTCAAAAGATTTGGAAGTAGGAAGTTTTACCAACTGAAAAATCTTTTAGTTATAAAGTGAGGTCATAGAACTGATTTCCCTCACCCCAGTTAGAGTGAGAATAAGGTTAACAGTGTCATGGTTTGCCTGAGCAAAAATCTTTTTACATAATTGACAACTTACAGGGTAAGTAGGAACAAGACAGGGAAGCTAAAGCATAATTGATGAGTCATCGTACATGTCCTGTGAAAAGCCTAGGAGATTCAAAGAGAAGCCATGGGGTAACAAACTCACAGATTTAACTCCAGGAGCTTTCTCAGGTCATAAGGGAAAAACATCAAATTAGGTTGTATTCTGTTTCTCTCCTCTCTTTTCTCTTCCTCTTCTCAATCTCTCCATATATAGTTGTTATTTTTTTGCAGATGATTCAACTTCTTACCCACAGATGTATGTAAATATAAGTTTAATGGGATCATTTCTCTCATCATAGAAATACCTGAAGTTTAATTGCTGAATTGTCTTTGGCAGTACTGGGAATTGAATTCTGTTACTTGCACTTGTCAAACAAGGATTCTAACACTTGAGTCCTATTTGCAGTCTTTTAGTTTTATTTTCACAGTTCATCTAAAGCATTTTCCAAGTCCAGAGTAGGGCAATGAACATCCTCATTCTTCCTTCCAAGTATCTGGAATTATAGGAATGGACAACCACAAAGTCTTTTTTCTTGAGATATGGTATCTTTTACATTTTAGAAAAATCTTCTCTACTTTTCTTGAGTTTATGTGTGTAACATTCTTCACTCTTCCCTTTCTTTATGCTTTCTTTCTCCATTCTCCCCCACACTGATCACATTTCTATTTTCATTTGCATTTAAATTATGGCTAAGGATGTTGAAAATAAGAACACGTGTTTACATAACAATTTGTATTGGCACTTCAGGCAGGGAATTTAGCCCTACCTCTCTTCATTAGCAGTGAAGAACTATAAGATAACATTTGGGAAATGCCAACTCTAACAGGATTAAGAAAACAATGTCTTCATGTTAGTCTCTAATATTTATCTAGTGTTCCTATTCTTCTAAAGGAAAAATACAGCTGAAAATCAATCCAATTTAAGACACTTGTGCATGACTTGACATTTGTGGTGAGAGAGAGAGAGATCAGATAGATAGATCAGTGGAAAAAGAAGTGGACAAAACTAGAAGTAGACCAAAAGTATCTAGTGACAAAGATGACCTGTTGTATTGGAAAATAAGAGTCCATCCCCAAGATGTAGTATTTTCAATGTATTTCTAAATGCTAGTGCATGGTAAGAACGATGATGTTTGTTTTGTAAATATGAGACAAATAGTCATACACATGAGGTTTTTCTCAGATATTTAGAGTTCCTGCATATGTGTGCAACAATGTGTTACAGGAAAGTGAAGCTAAGAACATAAAATCTTCATTTTATGATGTAATTACATCTATAATTTGTTTTTTTTGTAACCAAAACTTTAATCCCAAGGAATTCTCACAAAACATATTACAAATGACAGCATAAAAAAAAAAAGTTGGACAGGAACTCAAAAGTTCAGCTCTACAATATATTCTTAAACTGGCAGGACATTTTTTGAAATCTCAAATTTCCAAATAAAGAATGTTACAAACAGCCACATATTAATATATAGCAATCATGTAAGACACTTAAAAGGTAAACTTTCACATCAGGTGTTAAACCAACTAGGCAACTTTTGCCCTGGGTGAAGACCAGCTGGATTTAGGAAACACTCATCTGGTTTAAAAACGCAGCTTTGATCTTTACCCGCTGGCCTGTCTGTGGGCATGGCCACTTTTAAAGACTGCTTGTTCATCTACAGCTGCATATTGTATCCCAGCGCAAAGTAATCTCAGTTCCGCTTCTGTAGTTCTGCTTCCCGTAACATTAACACATCACCCTTCAGCTGGGCAAGATTTAGAGCTTTTTATTTCAGTCCAATGCAAGACTAAAGTTCAACGCAAATTTAATCTTGCTTAAGGGAACCTTGTAAAGCAACAATTCTTGATATTACATGCCTCATATGATCCGTTTCAAACCATAGAGAATTACATTGCTGTGTCACTGTTCCAAAAGACAAACACATTTGAGCAGCTAAAACATCTTAAAAATGCACCAAGCTTATGAAGTCTCAAACAAAACTTGAATTTTCTGCACCTACTCCTGTCAACGGAAGTCATTTCTGTACACCACTTCTTGCAAACTGCTCTTCTATTTCCTTTCATTCAACCTAGATTGGCTAGGAGACCTAGAGAACGATGGGGACGGCTGGTGACAGAGACTGATCTCTCTCTTCTCCTATTTCTGGAAAGGGACCTGTTCCTGCTGCGAGAGAAGCTTCTCCTGCTGGAGATCTGCTGCGAGGTGGAGGACTCCTCCGTCGGTAATCATCCCCAGGGCAACGACCCCAAGAGGGAGGCGGACCACGGTTTGGGCTTCTCTTCTCACCATTGGACAGTTCCACTGTGCTCTTCCATCTAGCTGTCCAACAGCATCAGCTGCACCTCGAGGATCCTCAGATTCAACAAAAGCAAAGCCGGGAGGATCACTGGGAGTGGCCTATAATAGCCAAAAGCCTGCTCGAGTTCAGTCTTGTTGCCATTGTTTCCCAGATGCCCTACCTAAACCTTACAGTCCAAAGGACAGGAATCAGGATGCATTTCGAGATTGCGGAGTAGAAGCGCGGAGGCTCAAACCCACACACCCGGATTGCTTCCCCCTCCAACTGCTCCGGCTAAGCCACCAAAAGGTGATGCGCACACTTCTCCGGCGTCCACGAAATAGCCTATAATTTGTTTACTTGGCATACTTTTATCAGACATTGGTAAATGAAATGGAATGCAATTTAAGTCTCTTTTCTAGTTATTTTTAAAGTGAGTGTTATTTTTCCCGTTTTATGAAATGACAATCAGATTGTTTGGTAATACTTTCAAAGATGCATGGTGGAAGGAAACTCATTTTTATTTTATTGCATATTGTTTTACTTATGATACAATGAAAAAAATCTCTTCTATTAAGCACACTTGACAAAACATTTTAGTTGCCAACTGTTTATTGAAAAGTTTATAGTCCAACTCTAAAATTTATATTTAATTATGTGGAAGAAATATCCTTTCTGACTTTACAGAGTATATTGAGTAATTAATTTGTCTTTTGACTTTTGAAACTGAAAATATATTTTTAAAATATTTTAACAGATTCATGAAATTACACATACTAATGGTGAAACAGGCAATATTTTGACACATGCATACATTCTATTAACTTCAGGTTTGGCATATCTGTCTCTTCAGACATATTTGTATTTTATTTCATCTTTTTATTTATTTAGGGATACTGGGGTTTGAACTCACAAGAGTTGTTCCCACTAGGCTGGTGCTATTCTACCCAGGGCCTTTTTGCCATTGATTAATTTTCTTTAAAATGCTACCTGTATCTGCCTCCTTAGCGCAATAGGCAGCGCGTCAGTCTCATAAAATGCTACCCGTGTTTCACCTCTGGACCCCCTCTCTTGTTGCTCAAACCTAGTGTACTAGTACTTGAGCCAAGCTTCCAGTCTTTCAGTGATTATTTTAGGATAGGTTTGTCCTTCTTGCCCAGGAAATTGTCCAAGTCATAAATTGCTTACTTTAGAATTCCTTTCTGGAATCACAGACCTGTACAGCCACATTTGATTTCCTCACTCAAGGCAGAGTCCATACACGTTTTTACTCAAATTGCCTGTATTGGATTCTGCCAATCTTAGCTTCTTCTGTAATTTGGGTAATAGGCCTACACTATTGCGCCCAGCTATGGTGTGAAAAAGGGTCAGCTATGAACTATGATCCATTTATTCCTAGCCTTGAAATGAGTTACGATTATAGGCAGAAGCTACTAAGTTTACCTTATTTTCTTTTTTTTTAATTTTTATTTTTTATTGTGAACATAGTTTACAGAGGGGTTACAATTACATGGGCAAGATAATGAGTACATTTCTTATCAAGCATTGCAGCCTCCTCCTTTGTTTACCCTTCACATTACTTCCCAGCCTCCCCACCCAACCCTTCCCCCCACCAAAGTTGTAAAGATCGTTTTCGACAAGACAACTTTTACTTCTCATTGTTGTAATGGGTCCACAGTTATCTTTAAACGACTTGTTTTTCCCCATCTCCTCCACAAATTGTACAACATCAAGTATAGTGAAAGCAGGGGTTATACTATGGGGGAGGGACATACAATGCAGCAAAGAAATAATCTTATAAATGCATTAGAAACAAATGCATGAAAGAAAAAAAAACATTTAAATACATATCTAAGGGTTCATTTTCCTAACATCACATTATCTGACCTTTCCTGCTTTACTCAGACATATACTAGATATTGCAAATAAGGGAAA
>NW_012267237.1:17040911-17069204 GCF_000151885.1 Dipodomys ordii | reverse complement strand
TCTCTGAAGAGGAAAGAAGGATGGCCAATAGACACATGAAAAAATGCTCAACCTCCTTAGCCATAAAAGAAATGCAAATCAAAACAACATTGAGATACCACCTCACTCCAGTCAGAATGGCAAAAATCAAGAACTCTAATAACAACAGATGCTAGAGGGGATGTGGAGGGGATGTTGGTGGGAGTGTAAACTTGTTCAACCACTTTGGAAAGCAGTATGGAGGTTTCTCATAAGTTTACCTTATTTTCTATGAGGTAAATTTTCAAAATCCTTTCTTCTACATTTTTGAAATGTAGATTATAGTATTGTAGCTTATATGATGATTATACTGTGCAATAGTAAATCTGAAGGTCTTGATCTTATGTAATTATACTTTCTTTAATACCCACTGATAATATAATTTCAACCAATTCTCTTTTTTATATGTCTACTCTTCATTCCTGAAAGGTAGACTAATGAATGCCTCTCTATTTAAGGACAGACTATGTATGCTCTAGATGTAGAAAGCAGGAATTTCCGTAAGTTTGGAAATCAAGATATGTTCACATTTGGGCTTCTTTGTCTTCATATGTGAAATGGTCAAACATTTGGAAGTGGACAATGTTGGGAAAATGGAGGAGAATGGAAAAGGAATAGGCTGGGACTTGATCACCAACAGATGAGTACTGTTTATTGAGGAACAGCAAGGGGCATAGACCTTCCCGTGGGCTTGAGGTTGTGGAAGGGAAGGGATTTTTGAGGTGGGCTTATATAGGGTTAAACAAGGAAGCAGAACATTAAAAAAAAAAAAAGAACTTGGTCTCTTGGAGGCCAAGGATGGTGTTCTTGGCCAAGCCAAGAGTGAAATGCTCCACCTGGGGCATGGGGGCTGTTATCTCCTAGGGGCCTAGGTGGGAATGACCTGCCTGCAGACAAGCTCAGGAGCATGCACCTGGTGCTTTGCTTGACCCTGGGGAATAAGGCAGGATTCAACCCTTCATATTCCATCTTTAGATAAATAAAAAGATTTTCAAACATATTTATATGTTGGAATATGACAATAAATGTTATTTGTTCCTGAATTCCAATGTTTTTGTACAGATAAAGCTTGGTTGAAATCTTCCTGAATTACATGCAGTATTATATTTTGTATTGTATTCATTTTTGGTATTGAGGATCTAACCTAGTATCTTGTACTTGCTAGAAACATGTTCTACCAGTTTGCCCAAGCAGACTTATAAGAGTTAACATACATCATGTATTAAAAACAATGGTGCACATATATTTATAATAATTTTTATTATAAATAAATAATTTTTATGATTTGGCAAATCATATATTAGTGCTTTAATTGTATGCAGTCAGCTTAATGTACATAATATGAGCTAAATAATGCACTGTAAAAATAATGTTTCTTTTTTACAGATACTTTCTTCTGTCCCTCATACCTACCTCAGCTCTCATTTAGACACTACAATACATTCATGTTCTCTCATGCCACTTGTGTTGTCATTGAAGTAAATACCACTGATTTCTAACAAGAAAAATAATTTTTGTTGTTGTCACTGTACTTACAATTGGGAAAGTTAAGCGTATTTTCTCATTTCTGGAGTGTTTAAAATAAATAACTAGTCCAGATGTAGTGTTACAAATTTGTAGTATTCTAGGCAGTGAAGTAAGGAGGTCAGGTCCGGCTGGGGCCATATTGGCCACATGGTGGATGGTCGGGTCTGGCATCTTGTCTTCATGCTGGAAGAAGAATCCCCCAACCTACCTCCCCTATCCCCCACCGCGCCCCCCCTGCCAGGTGATGGGCCCAGATTCCTGAAGGCAGGGGCGGGCACTTGGCTGGTAGATTGCTGAACCTGTCCAGTACCTAAGAATTTCCTGTGGACCTGCCCTGACCCTATATGGTCTCAGACCAGCACAAGCACAAATTACGCCAATTGACTTGTATCTCTGTGTTCCTGTCCTGTCTCCTGTTTCCAGTCTCGTCTCTGGTCATCATGGCGTCTCCATTGGAGCTGAATTGGTTTGTTGATATTGTTTCTGTTCTTTCTTTCCTCTCTGGCCTTTTTCCTAACCAAGTTATGTGTATTTGGGGGTCTTGAGGCCTTTGTTACAATGGGCAGCCTGTAGACTGCTGCTGTTGTGTTGTAATGAAGACTCCAATATTCCATCTTCCAAAGTGTGGCTTCTCGGGTAAGTTACCTAACAACAGCAGAAGATGAAGGAAGCAGAGCCTGGTGCCAGTGGCTCACGCCTGTAATCTTAACTACTCAGGAGGCTGAGATCTGAGGAGCTAAAGTCTGTGAGGCTCTTAGTTCCAATAAACCAGTCAGAAAATCATAAGTGGCAGTGTGGTTTAAGTGGTAGAGCACTAGCCTTGAGCTGAAGAGCTGAGGGGCAGCTCTTAGGCCCAGAGTTCAAGCCCTACCACTGAAAAAGAAAAAAAAAAGAAGAAGAAAAAAAGGTTAGGAACATGCCTCAAGTAGTAGAGCAAAAACAAAAAATGCATTGATAAATAGATGAATAAACATGAACAAGTAAAATGACTTTATTAAGCTCAGGCTTTATTTTTCTTTTGATTTACCATGTGAGAGCTCATTTTTTGTTTTCCCGTAAATCTTAGTGCCTGTGTAAACATCAAAAATGCTAAGATGCAATTCTTTAAGCCTGACAGGTCAAGTGTCAGTATATTTTATTCTAGAATTCTCTTTTCAATATATTTGCAAAGAATTACAATAAGCCTGTTAATAAAAAATTTAGAATCCACTCAAAGATCACCTGTCCTTGATATATAAGGCACACATTTATATTTGCTATATTGCTCCAGATTAACTAAAGTTTTAATTTAGAATGAGAAAATAATTTTCTAGGTCAGTTTCCTTAATGATACAATTTATCAAGCTTACTAAAATGTTACCCTGTAGGGAAAATTACCCTTGGTATAGTAATATCTCAGAGCTTACAGCCTTTGGAAAATTGCCTAATTTAAATATAAGTTATTTTGGTTTTGGCTGATTAAACTATTTAAACAGTTGCTGCCATTATGTGTGGCTTATCTTTAGATAATCTAACAAAGACAAGTCCAGGAAACAGAAAATATGCACATTTTAAACACAAGTATATATCATTCCTGCTGATAAAGTAGTTTGCATGTATGTATTTTTTAATAGACATTGCAATTGATGTTTTAAAGCTATTCTTTTAAAGCTACTCTATTCTGGACAGCAGGTGGGAAGTTCACATTAAGCTTAGTCACTTTACAAGGATGTTCAGTAGGTTGAGTTGCATGATATCCATACAGAGAGGAAAAGCTGTTTTTTTGGCCTCTTTATTGTTTTGGTTATATTTTAGTATTTAATTATGTATTGCTCTTTCTAATGCAAATATTTTTACCTATACATTTGATTCTAAAATGTATGGTAAATTTACATGTAAACTTCTCTAACTTCATCAATTCCAACACACTGAATAATGCAATGTTTAGAACTAATATACTTAATTTCTTGATTATAATTGATTCCCCTCTTCCTTCCTTCTTTTCTTCCTTCCTTCCTTCCATCTTCTTTCTTTCTTTCTCTCCATTTCTTTTCTTCTCTATTTCTCCTTTCATTCTTCCTTCCTTCCTTCTTGCTTTTCTTTTCTTTGTGAATAAAATGTGCTTAGGTAGAAAAGTTTGGCCTGAATGTTAGGACCCTCTGTCTCAGCGTACTCCTCATGGCAGATTGCAATTGAGCACCGTGGACATTCAAGTAAATAAATGTCTTATTATAGTAGCCAGAAATGGAAATTCCAAGCATTCCATGTTTGTTTCCCTAAATCTTAAATAACAGAAAGAAAATATTGTACTGTTTTTTGTGTTTTTTTTCTGAAAATCATCAGTGTATAGCCCTCCTTTACCATTTCTTGTCACCTGTATAAGGCAAAAATTAAACAAAACATAACAAAAGAAAAGCTTTGCTATCTATACTTAAAATTCCTACACATGCAGGTCTGTGCTATGTTGATTTAGAATCTGGCTACCATGATACCGCTTATGATGTAGATAGACTGAATCTCTTTATCTGTGTAATCTGAAAATGACACAACTCATTCATTCTATAAGGTGAGAGGACCCATTTAGACATAGGAAACACTAGGCTTAATTTTTATGTCATGTATATTATGTGCGCTTTTAGAGACTAGTTTGGGGTTGGTTAAATTTACAAGTTAGCTCTACTGTGTTCAGCAAAATTAATATTCACTAGTCCATAATCTAGAAACCACTGGTCTTTCTTTTTTAACATAACTCTAATCACAAGTTGGGGTTTCTATTAATGTTAGTTCAGAAATTTAGAAAAAAACTCATGACGCTTTCATGAATGCTATTTTAATATAATTCTAACTTAACCATGTTTCCGAATATCTTACTTACTTATTTCTAGTGGTAAGTAATGTCATTCCAAGATTTTCGACAGACACTAAGTATTAATATTGCCTGATAAAGCAACTTATTATCAGGTGTTGAAAGTTAAAAAATTGTCTTTGAGTGGATGGGAGGAGGTAGAGGAGGAAAAAAATACCAGTGTGAAATATATCAAGGAAAAATTGAATGAGAAGAATAAAATGAATATTGTTCAAGAAATGCCAAATAGTATATCATCCATCCATGTTATATGTCAGCTGTGTGCAAACCAAGTTTCTTGAGAAAATAGTTTGTTAATGAGAAATGACCAAAAATAAAGGGCCTGTCAAATGATCCAGTGTGCCCTGAAACAAAATGTTTCATACATGTAGATTCACAACTCAAATTTCCCCACCAGGCTTTGTTATTTATCTTTAAAAAAGAAAAGAAAAAAACAGAAAAAGAAAAAGTAAAAGAAAACAATCATCTACTATTATATGAACACTTATATTATTGCTTCAAAAGTATGGAACTCATTAAGCCAGCACTAGTATCTCACTAGTCTAGTCCTAGCTATTCAAGAGGCTGAGATCTGAGAATCAGGGTTCAAAGCCAGATAGGCAGTAAAGTCCTTGTGATTCTTATCTTCAATTAACCATCAGAATGCCTGAAGTGAACTGAGGCCCAAGTGATAGACCTGCTACTTTTGAGTGAAAAAAGCTCAGGAACAGTGCCCAAGCCTAAATTGAAGCCCTCCACTGACACAGAAAAAGAAGGAAAAGGAAGGAAGTGAAGAAGGAAGCAAGGAAGGAAGGAAGAAAGGGAGGGAGGGAGGAAGGAAAGAAAGAAGGAAGGAAGGAAAGAATGTATTCTCGATCATTTAAACTCACATTTAATAGAACAAATGTAAATATGACCCATTAAAAAGGGAAGTATCAAAGATTGAAGGGAAACTTGGTGGCCTTAGTCAAAGGACAGCATTTCCTCAAAATAGAAATTAGGAAGTGGAAAAACCTCCCATGCTCCTGGATTAGAAGGATCAAAATCGTGAAAATGGCAATACTTCCCAAGGCTGTTTACAAATTTAATGTGATACCTATCAATATTCCAACATCATTCTTCAAGGAAATAGAAGAGTTAATCCAAAAAATCATATGGAACAATAAAAGACCCCCAAATAGCAAAAACCATCCTTAACAGAAAGAACAGTGCTGGAGGAATATCAATACCAAATTTCAAACTCTACTACAAAGCCATAGTAATCAAAACAGCTTGGTACTGGCACAAGAACAGACCTCAGGACCAATGGAGAATTGAAAACCCAGAAATGAACCGACAGACTTATACCCACCTAATCTTCTATAAGAGAGCTAAACAAATAGAATGGAAGAAAGGCAGCCTCTTTAGTAAATGGTGCTGGCAAAATTGGTTAATCACTTGTAGAAAACTAAAGCTAGATCCTTATATATCATCCCATACCAGAATCAACTCCAAATGGATGAAAGACCTCAGGGTCAAAGCAGACACCCTGAAAATATTACAAGAAGGAATAGAAGAAACTCTAGGTCTCCTTGGCACAGGCTGAAACATTCTTAATAGAGACCTAGAAACACAACAACTCAAAGAAAGGTTGGACAAATGGGATTGCATGAAGTTGCAGAGCTTTTGCATGGCAAAGGACATAGCTAGCAAGATCAATAGAAAGCTCACAGATAGGGAGAAGATCTTTACTAGCCATACAATGCACAAGGGTTGCATATCTAAAATAAACCTGGAACTCAAAAAATTAAATTCCCAACAACAAATCCTCAAAGAAACAACTGCCCAATAAATAAGTGGGCTAAAGACTTAAAGAGAAACTTCTCTGAAGAGGAAATAAGAATGGCCAATAAACACATGAAGAAATGCTCAACCTCTCTAGCCATAAAAGAAATGCAAATCAAACCAACATTGGGATACCACCTCACCCTAGTTAGAATGGCTATAATCAAGAATTCTAATAACAACAGATGCTGGAGCAGATGTGGACAGAAGGGAACCTTACTGCATTGTTGGTGGGAGTATAAACTTGTTCAACTACTTTGGAAAGTAGTACGGAGTCAAAAGACTCCACATGGAACTTCCCTATGACTCAGCAATCCCACTTTTGGGCATTTACCCAAATGATCACAAACAAGACCATTCTAAAACTACCAGCACACCTATGTATGTTGCAGCATTTTACCATAACTAAGATATGGAACTGTGGGGCACATGGGCAAAGATGGAGTTGAGAAGAAGTTGAGTGGGCAGAGCGGGAGTTGTTCATGTTAAAATCTGACTGGATACCACAATCAGGTGAAGTGACATCAGTGCGTAACAGCTCGGGGGACAGCAGGGAAAGTATAGAAGGCTTAGGCGAATGATAGGGTGAGCTCTACACTGATTGGTTGGTTCCTTTTCCTCCTCTTCCATGCCTCTCTGTTTTTTGATTTAAAAAGTGCTTGCTGTGTGGTAATAAATGAGTTCCAGCTTGACTTGACTCCCCACTGCATCTGAGGCTAAGGGAGGCTGGGGAATGGGCTAGCGGCACACTTACCTTTCCTCGGGCCCTGTCCATCTTCCACGGGATGGACAAAAACCCAACATGGAACCAACCCAGATGCCCCTCAGTAGATGAATGGATCAAGAAAATGTGGTATATATACACAATGGAATTCTATGCCTCCATCACAAAGAATGACATTGCCCCATTTGTTAGGAAATGGAAAGACTTGGAAAAAATTATATTAAGTGAAGTAAGCCAGATCCAAAGAAACATAGGTCCCATGGTTTCCCTTATTTATAGTAACTAGTATATGTCTGAGACAAGCAGAAAAAGGCAGATAAGATGATGTTAAGCGAAATAAAACCCAAGATAGGGACTTAAGTGCCCTGTTTTATTTTTTTCTTCTTTCTTGCTGTTGTTTTTAACATATTTATAAGGTACCACGTGATTTTTTTTTTGGCTTTGTATGTCCCTCTCCCACTGTGGGTATAATTTGGGGAGTGGAAGGGAAAAAACAAATTTTTAAATTGGGATACAGGTTGAGCCATTGCATCAATGAGATGTACATGACTGTTGAAAAGTGAACTTTACAATTTAGGTGATGGCAGGGTGGGGGGGTAGGATACTTGTGGTGATGGGAAGGAAAGAATGGTAGGGGAAAAACAAAGGAGGAGGCAATAATGCTTGATAAGAAATGTACTCATTGCATTGCTCATGTGATTGGAACCCCTCTGTACAGTATTTTCACAATAAAAAATTATTTTAAAAAATACAGCATTTCCCCAATAGACAAAGTATATGTGACAACAGACTATATTTATGTATATATATATATAATGCTGTGGAAATAGCAACTTGAAAGAGATGGGTGCAACTTTCTCTAGGTGTGATCATTATCAGAAACAAATATTATTCAACAACTAAAGAAACATAATGCATGTTTTTTTCTGTTTTTAATACTTTTAAAGAGGAAATTAGTTTTTTTTTCCCCAAAGGAATTTAGTTTCTATATTCTAGTAATTCTGAATTGAACAGGACATCATGAAGATTCAAATTTCAAGGGAAACATCACTGGAAACCCTAGGTAAGTATAACAGCTGGAAAATTATACAAAATCGGCGGCATGTGTCTTATAATTCTCTGAATATGGAAAACAAAAAATTGGGCTACCTTTTGACCACTCAATCTTAAATATTCACATGCAAACCAGGATTTTTTTTTTTTTTTTGTCCATCATGGGACTTGAACTTTGGGCTTGGGTGCTGTCCATGCATGCTTTAGCTCAAGACCAGCGCTCTAGCACTTAAGCCAATATGCCACTTCTGGTTTTCTTAGTGGTTTTTATTGAAGATAAGAGTCTCATGGACTTTCCTGCCTGGGCTGGCTTTGAACCGTGATCCTCAGAACTCAGCCTCCTGTGTAGCTAGGATCACAGGAGTGAGCCACTGGCGCCAGGCTCAGGGTAATTTTCTCAAGCCAAATTTCTTTTATTTGCTTTGCTCTCTATTTCTGTATTAACTGTACAATTGACTGAATGGTAGCTCTATGCTTATTAGCAGCTTATTTGGATAGTAGAAATTAATTGTATCACAGTTGCTTAAAAGTACAAGAGCACCAAAAATTCCTGAAAGCATTTGTAGGCTTAATGTTGTGCAAAATGATTTATTAACTATAAGTATATTTAAGACTAGGTTGTCTTTATGCTGGAATGGAATAATTTTTCAGCTTGATGGAGGAATTCACTAAGTGCCTTCAAAGTACATTTTCTAATGTGTAGGAATTGTTATTCTGACAATAAATTTCTCTTTATAGCAATTACACAATTTTCATGACTTCTTTCTTCTATGTTATCTTTTAATTTAATTCTCATTTTCAAATATGGGATCTGAACTACCACTGAATTTGTAGTGATATTGGCTAATGGAAATGTATTTATTCATTTTTTCTAATGTGATATATTCCAGATAATCTGATATCTGAATTTATATGAGGAATAAAATAGTGTTAGTTTGCATGTGATTTTAAAATTTAATTTAGAAAAAAAAATAAGCTTGGTACTGGTGGCTTTTGCTTGTAATCATACCTACATAGGAGGCAGAAATTTGAGGATCATGTAACTCTTATCATTCATACCACGAAACCAGAAGTGGATTTGCGGCCCAAAGTGATAGAGCAATAACCTCATGCAGCAAAGGTCAGAGACAGCACCCAGGCCCTGAGTCCAAGCCCCATGACTGAAATACAAGAAACAGTTGACTTTATGTGAATATGTCTATCCAGCTGTCGTTTTCTAGCTTGTTACCTGACAGCACTGTTTAAAGAGCTGTTGGGGCAGGAGGGAGGAGGATTGAAGAAGACTGAAAAATTCTCAATCCCAAGAAAATTAGCACTCTGCTGAGAATGGAAAAGCAAGCAACAAAACATCCAGTATACATATAAAACCACGAGTCTGGACACTTTGTTACGCAAGCTGGTGCTCTATCCATTTGAACCAGACCTCCACTTCCATCAACACGTAGAATGAGCAAAAATGCTATCAATCCTACAGTTTTCTTGTCTTAATATGAGAAAAAATATTCTTCCTTTTGGATGGCCAATGAATCTGATTCCATCGAAACAACACTGAAGCCACACATTCCCATGATTTATTGTCAACTGCTAATGCTCTCATTGGCAAGGGTTAGTGAGATGGTAAAGGACATTAATGCCTTTATTCACAACAGGGTCAATGGACTGACTGAAAGGCAAGGAAGCCAGATATTAATTTCTCACACCTGTAAACATAGCCATTCAGGAAGTGGATTCCAAGCCTCGGCTAAAAAGAGAAAAGTCCATAAGGTTCTATGTATTTAATCTGCAAACTGCCAGAATGGAGGCATGGGCTGAAATGGTAGAGAACCAGCTATGAGCAAGAAGGGTGAGTTAGAGCACACACACACACACACACACACACACACACACACACACACACAGAGCAAATAACCACACACACACACATACAAAGAACAAAGAAACACAAACACATAACATGCATATATTTTGTAACCAGATTAAAACTTGTTATCCAACAGAATTATTACTTTTAACATCCTGTGAAAAGAGAGGATAAAAGAAGGGAAGAAAAACTGCATGTTACTGGATGATGTCAGTACATTAGAACAGAATATGGAGAGTTAAAAAAGGACTAAATTTCAGAAACTACTGAAAGTAATAGGTTCTGGAAAACCTAGAGAGTAATTCAGGAAAGCCAAGAGAATAATTGGCAAGTATGTTAATATTCATGGGCTTGGGGATTTGTCAGGTAGGCACTGGGACCAGGAACTACTTGTGTTTCTTTACCTACAGTTCTTGCATTTTCTCAGAAAGTTCTCACTTTTATTATGATGATGAGCCAATTTTGGTTGATGATTTTTTTTTCAGCCAACCCTCTGTATTTTGTCATTTCCATCTTAGTTTTCTTTTCCTCTGAGGTTTCCATGCAAATAGCTTCTTCTAACTGAAGATGACAATTTTTCTTTCTCTAAACCACTTGAATAGATACTTGCTCTGAAACTGAAAGCAACCAAACTCAGTATTCCTAATGAGTACTTACTAAGTTCCCAGAGGGGAAAAAGGCATCTGTTTTGGTTACTTTATCCCTTCAAAAAGAAGAAAATGACAGTCTTCTACTGTTGAGAAAATACTTTCACTGGAGATATGTGAAATGAATACTTTTGAGCCCTAGAAAATTATGGCCCTATTTTAGTACTGTGTGTAAAAATCAACAGACTTAAGACAGGATTCCAAACCATGTATCCAAAATTCTAATTTGTCAAGAACTCTACATTAAAATAGTCATAGAAAAATTAACCAACAAGGAACTCACTTGACATTCATCTGTAATATGTTCACACCTTCTGAAAAGTAGGAAAATACATTGATCAAGATGGTCACTACTATAAACATTGATATAAAATCTTATTGAACTTAGTGTGTTACTCTATAAAGTGTCATACTTTCTATTGTAGCCCTACAACTATCCTTTATCTGCTAGTATATATTACTTTCTTCTATAGGTACTTTGTGTCCTGTATTGTTCCACCCCATGCCATATGATTCCAAATTCCACGTAGGTTTTACATAAAAATTTGGTACAGAATTTATTGAGATGGTTTCATTAGGGGTTTCAGGACTTAAATTTATTGAGTCCTTTTAAAAATCTCTAATTTTCTATATGTAAGTTATTTGAATATGTTTAAGGAAATTGAAAACAAAAATATGATATTTTAAACCTGACTTGCTTATTCAAAAGTATAAATTATACCTTGACAAACTTCAAAATGTAAATATGCCATAAAATAACTGAGTTATCTGTTGTTAATTGGTGGCAATAAACTGTTTTTAACTATGCGTCAGACAGCTCTAAAAATGTAGTTGTATACTGAATATAAAATTTTTGAATAATTTTTCAGGATTGATAAGACATACTGACAATGGATGGAAGGTACTGTTTTTTATCTTTTCACATTTTTATCAATTTTGTTTTTGTTTTCCAGATTTACAAGGCATAATTAGCAGTGAATTATATCTATTTATCTATCTACCTATCTGTCTATCCATGGATATTTATCATTATTGTTTTGATAAATGTGTAAATTATAATATAATATAGATAATTAATCTAATTGACATATTCATCACCCTGTATTTTCATTTTGCATAGGCATATTGCAGAAATCTTGGATGACAATATCACCCACAGATAGAAGACCCTAATCATTATTATATCCTGAAAATTAAACATAAGTTATTGGTATTCTCTACTTCCTTTATTTATATTTCCCCACAGAACCTCATTCCTGGATTGGAAGAGGAATGATGGCCTTTGGAAAACCGGCTAGTCTTCTCCACTACCTGGTTTATATAAAAAATGGTCTTTCTTTCTGTTTTAATTAATTGGAAGCCATTCAGCTGAGAGATCAATTGAGTCTAGTTACAATTTTAAATCAATTGAAGATATTTATACACAGAGGTGTGCACATCCCCACACAGCATTGTGTGTGTGTGTGTGTTTGTGTGTGTGTGTGTGGTTTCATATGTATGGTGGGAAGACCTGAATAGACCTTGATGGGAAACAAGACCCTATTAAAAAATAATTACTGAAAAACAAGAGTGAAGGTGCGGAACATTGGTATCATGACAGACTAACAAATGTAAGACCCCCAAGTTCAAATCTCAACACCAAAAAGAAAAAAAAACAATTCAAACCCCACATGGACAATAAAATCTCAGAAGATGCACTATCTGTCCCTCTTCCCTTATAATCTGTCCTAGAAATTAGGCAATGTCATTTCCAAATGAAAATATGATATAGTAATATTGAGTAATATTGGCTATTGGCTTTTAAGTTTAGGCCAAACTTAGTCATTTTAAGGTTTATAATACTTGATTGATTTTAGCAATTTTGAAGTAGGTATATTGAGCTAAGTTAATGTCACATTCTGGAGTTGATTTGTTTTATTTTATTATTTTGTTGGTAATGGAGCTTGAACTCCTGGACTGGTAGCTGTCCTTGAAGTCTTTGCTCAAAACTAGGGCTCTACTATTTTGAGCCACAACACCACTTCCAGTAATCTGATAGTTATTTGGAAATAAGAGTCTCACAGACTTTCCTGCTTAGGCTGGCTTTGAACTGCCGTCCTCAGACCTCAGATTCCTTGGTAGTTTGGATTACAGGCATGAGCCATCAGCACATGCCTGAAGGTGAAATTCATGATTGATGACTTAAAGCTCGAGTACAGGCAACTATGAGTGTATGGGTACATACATTATACATATATATATATATATCTATATACATATATCTATATACATAGATATATGTATATAGATATATATATATAATGTATGTTTGTGCATATAAACACAATGTACTTAAGAAAAATACAAAATTCTTGGTTTTCATGGGAACTAAAATATAGAAAAATTTTCAATTATGATAACTTTAAAAACTGTCTCATTAGATACCAACAATCCAATTTAGAATTCCTTTGTTAATGAAAAATGCAACCATTTTCATGACAAAACTGTTAAACAGGACAGTGTTATGCAGATTCCAGTCAGAAATCCCACTTAAAATGCAATAATAAACCAAAGAGAAATAAAAAAAAACTTTAACAAATAAAATGCAATTAGAAAGAGGATAAAAGAAATCAAATTGGCCTACAAGAGTTAATTTCTATAGTATAGCCTTTCTTTTTTTGCTTGGCTAGAATGTTTCTATCACAAATAAAACAATCTGACTAACTAGAATTATACAATACATAAAAGCTACCATAGGCTTTTACTCCACGTGGAATGTTTATTGAGTTCCCAGAGGCACAAAAAGCCATCTAACTTGGTTACTTTGTCCCTGCTGTAAGCAGAGTATGGCAGGAAGCAACAATTTCCCACTGTTTTGAAAATACTCAGAATGGAAACATACTGAATGAACGAACAGTTGGGGCCCTAGGGGAATAATGACATTAGTTTAATGTTCTGTATACAATAAGCTTAGTTAAATGAGTAAACTATAGTATGTATAGTAATCTATTTTGTCAAGACAGCAATATAAAAGTTATAGAAAATTGTTAAAAAAAACAACATGATGTGTTAAAAGAACATTTGACTTTAATATTTTGGATTATGGATACTTACTGAAATTTGATCAAAATGTTTATTATTTTCTAACAGAACAAAACTAATCAACTGTTTTAAGAAATGTGGCCCAGCACCAGTTGCTCATGAGTGTAATCCTAGCTACTCAGTGGGCTGGGATCTAAGGATCATGGTTAGAAGTCAGGCTGGGCAGGAAAGTCCATGTCACTCTTATCTCTATTAAAAACTATTCAGGAAAATCTAGAAGTGGTGTTGTGGCTCAAGTGGTAGAGTGCTAGCCTTGAACACAGAATGACTCAGAGACAGAGCCAAGCCACCCCAAACAATAACAACATCTCCTCCTATTGTGATTTTGAAACATATTGAACCTGACAAAGAAATTTGCTTTTATTTATCATGCAGGAATTAGGCAGGTGTGTGTATTCTCATTACCTATTACCTAGAGATATTCTCTGATGTTCAGTACTTTGGCCAAAAAAGAATTGATGAAACATAAGGAAAACAAAATAAATCAGTAGTTAATTGGCTAAGAATAATTTCAACTATGAATGAATGTTAAAGTAACCCAAGTTTACTCTTATCTTTGTTAAAACTGTTCATGGCAAGCATGGATGTTTGAGATAACTAAGAACCTCTCTAACAGATACAGTCCATTAACTGTAAAAGATTCTTCCCAAACGCATGCTTACTATGAAGGATGGCTATTGTTTGCCAAGGAAACTTTAAGAATAAAAAGTATACACTGTTTTTCTAAATGTGTCAATGTTCTCTTTTGAGAAGCTGGCATGTAGGTAAAAGTGTTTCAGAAGAAAGATGGAAAGATGTGGTGTCACAATGTTAAAGATTGCTTTCAAATCCTTATAGTCATTTCAATATCTATAAGAGTACAATGAGTGTTCTATAGAATCTCGCCTCTATAGGTAAAACTTACAAATTGAGAAAAGTAGACTACAGCTTTGAATAAGTATCTGACAAAAATTTTCCTAGTATCTTATACTCTTATTGAATCCAAATGAAAAGAAATATACTAGGGAACTTGTTACAACTACCATATAGCTTCCTCTCATTATTTACAATAGATACCCCTATTACTTGAAGAATTATATTTTACTATGAAACAAACATATTATTAGCTATTTCACCTTTTATTTTTATATTTCCCAAAATATTCCTGCTGGCATTTAATAAAACAACTAGATTCTGAAATGATGATGTTAGAAAGAAGGAGATGTAGAAAATATAAACCAATTGGTAAAGAAACAGAAATCTGACATTTATAGATAGAGGTTGAAAAAGAAAATGTCAATATCATTCATTTTCAGACATAAATTCTCTCTAGGAAATGAATGGATAGATAAACAAAGGCAAGTGCCTATAATTCATGAAGACTTAATTGTCTATGATAACAATGTAATTATCGATTCAGAACAATGTGAAAAATGAGTCACAGATTGTGCTTGTCCTAAAGACCTCAGACAGCTAGAACCCCATAAATTAAACACTGTGAAAAAAATCTATATCTTACTGGGTCTCATGGTATGACATGAAAACCTGAACATGCCCACAAAGGTCAGTGATTCTCATTTGTAGAAAATTATTTGAAATTATATAAACATTTTTGAAACCAGAAATATTGCTATGTAAATGTAGTGTCACTAAGTAATTGATGACAACTCAAATAAATTGATTGAGATTCATAAGAAAAGTAGTTAAAAATTTTCATCTTCAAGTTCCTCAAGAGCACTACATCTTTCCTCCAACTGGATAATATTTTTTTAAAATTTTCAAAGTGATCTATATAGGGGTTACAGTTACATAAGTAAGGTAATAAGTACATTTCTTTTTAAACTTGTCATGAAGTACAACAAAATGATATTCAAGCAGATAATCATTTGAAGGGTCATGCAAACAGGTACCCTCGTTTGAGTTAGTCATTTATAATAAAGGATATTTACACACTACTCATGAAGTATCTGCTTTATTTCTTTTTTAAATTTTTTTGTAGGTCATAGGGCTTGAACTCTGTCTTTTAGCTCTTTGGATCAAGGCTAGGGCTCTACCACTTGAGCCATAGTTCCACTTCCAGCTTTTTCTCTGTATGTGGTACTGAGGAATGAACCTGGGGTTTCATGCAAGCTGGGCAAGCATTCTACCACTAGGTCACATTCCCAGTCCTGTATTTGCTTTAAACACCATCATCCTGACAAATTTAAAGTATTCATGATCAGGAAAATTATTGTTCCAGGTTTTAAGAAAGAAAAAAAAAACTTTTAAACACCCAAACAACCAATGTCATTGTTCTTTTGACAAAATTTGTTTTGTTATTAAATTTTTCTGGAGTGGGAAGATTGGGAAGGAGAAGACTTGCTGAATGGATAAGTAACCACAAACTAAACAAAGAAAGTTTGGACTAACGATGCCAATAAATAACAACCTGTAGTGTTCTTATCAAATAATAAAGGAACACACTACAAAAATAAATGCAAACATTAACAAAAATGGCATCTTAGTATCGAATGGAAAAAGGATAATTCTCTTTTCTCTTTTACATTTTTTAAAAGATTATGCATTGGTAGATCTAAAGGTCTTGCTTCTGGGAATACTTATAGAAAAAAGAATCTAGCTATTATATCAGAATATTTAAAATTCTAGAAAACCAAACCTATAATCTATTCCTACTTGGCACAGTGTTATAATGCAAAAATAGTTTCAAAATCCCTAGTTGCATATTAAAATAGAGCATTAATCTTGCAGAAATAAACCTTATAAATGAGATGAGTCTTGTGGCAAATTACAATGAAACAAAACTATTTAAGCCTCTAAAAAATTCTGATTCTACTTCACCAGTTAAAGTACCTTTCTGAGACTTACCTTCTTCGAGAGTAATCATTGTTTGCCTGCAAATTAAGTAGTAAGTTGCTCTGAAACAATTATATGTAAACCACTGATCTTCATATTCATCCCTCCATTAGATTCCCATTGTATTTTTTAAAAAGTTAAAACTTCAACTTTTGTACTTAAAACAATGCTAAATTATAATTTTATTTTTTCTAGTGGTCAAAGTCCAAATAAATACAAATGTGTGAAAATAGATCGACAGATAGATAGATAAATAGATAGACAAATAGATAGATAGATCAATAAAGATATGTTTCTGCAGATCTTATTCTGGGAGTCATAATGGAAAATCTATTTTATTTTCTTTTCCACTTTCAACAGGCTACTTATATGCCCTGTTTTATGACTCCATCCTGAATTTCCACAACTAGCTACACCTATCAAGCAATCCTTTATGATTGGTTTTCAACAGTATGTCTTATTCTCTGATTCTGCCCTTCCTGCATTGCTTTCATAAGCAGTAAGTGCTGTTCAGATAATCCCAAGTTTTCTTCCATATTCAAAATCTTTTGTTCAATTACATGAGTACTCAGATATGCTATAAGACTTGAATATATTTGATGGGGAGGGTTATTAGTTATCTCTACTAATTTGACTCATATTCATGCTTTATTTTTCAGGTATGTGGTATGCTTTGAGTAATGCTGACAAATATTTTAATATTAAATGATGTATTTTTCAAATGTATTTGAAATTTGCAAAAACAAGCTATACTTGTTTAAAAAACATGTTACTTTTTGCAGCATCAGCCATTTGTGCAACATGTCTATTTAAATATTAACATTTTATCAGGAAAAATGGCTAGTTTATTACCGAAGATGGGGCCATACATTCACATTATATGACAGAATCCAACAGGATTTACTAAGTGTATATCCACCTCTCTCATGTCAGCCCCTGCCCTGCTTCTCAAAATTTTTAACCATGGGAGAGAGGAAGATGGCAGAGGAGAAGGTGGAGGCTAAACAAACTCTCACATAGAAAGCAGTGATAGTGTTCCAGTGAACAGTCCTAGGCTAGAGAATCACACTATGGGTGCCATCACAGTACAGAGAGTTTGGCCACAGAGGGAGAACTCAGACAGCTTCATTAAGGAGACAAATCTGAGCATTTGCTGGTGTCTGCTGCTGTGGCCGCCATATCAACAGAGAGAGCCCGGGACAAAGGCACCAGATACAGTGTGAGAGCAGATTCTATTCACCATTTGCAAGAACTGACAAGGAGCAGAAATCTTCATCCAGCTGATAGCAGACAATGGACAGCCCGGAAACCAAAAGACTGGCATGAGTAACCCCAAGGCTTCCTCCCTACTTCTCCTGGAACAGCATTGGGAAGGTAGCCCCCTCCCCTACCAGCAGAGAAGAACTCCATCTTTGATACTGACAAAGGCTGGTCTGAGCAACTAGCTCCAATTCAGGTCTTGAAAGAAAATAATAGGGGCCATTCAACAGGCCACAAGAACCTGCCCTGCCCTGCTCATTTACACCAAGGGAAAGTCACTCTTCCCAGGTAGAGAGAGCTCTGCTCCCAGAGGAGTGACTTTCTTCACTGGGAAAGCAAAGTCAGAGGCTGCCCCTCCCAACTGCAGCCTAGACAGCAGGAGAGGTAAAAGACAAACAATTAAAACTCAGTAACATCAATCCTGGGAAGGGCTCCAGGCTGGGCTCTGTGAGTGTCTCAGGAGCTATCCCCTCAGGGAAAAGCTATGGATTGTTGATATGCCCCAACCCTACCCACAACCTTACCCATCTCCCTCTTTTATGACTAAAAACAGATCTCCCTCCTACTGAACTAGACTGGGAGGAGGATCACAAAGTCCTGGGTGAGGCAGAGTGGACTGCCTGCTCGAACAAACTGAGTTAAGAAACCAATCAAGACACAAGAAAACCAAACACCACTAGCAAACCAGAGACTCCACCAAGAGTCTGTTACAGACACAGGGGAGGTACAAGATCCCTGCCCTCCCCCCAAAAAATCAAAAAAGTCTTTTTTCTACTTAATTGTTTTTTTTTAATGTTTTCTATTTTTTGCTTTCACAATTTTTACTTTAGGGCTGTGTGTGTTCTTTTTTGTTTTTGTTTTAATCTCTTTTAACCTTTTGGCTTTTTCTTTTTGTTCAACTTATTATTCACAGTTCTTCTTATCTCTAGATATATACTGTTATCAATTATTAGACCTTATACTTCAATATGTGCATACTTAATTCAGAAATTGATTAGTCAATTTGCAACCTATTAGGCTTAACTCCTTTAGTAGTAGTAGTATTTCTTTATAATTTTAATAATAATTTATAAATATTTCATTTTTAAATTTTTCATTTTTTATTTTTTCATTTTTCCTTTTTATAACTCCTCTCATCCTATCCTTTTCTTCTATCAGTATTATTTCTTCATATTTACATAATTTTAAATGTTTTGTTTAAATCTAAATTTTTGTTTTTTTCATTTTTTTTTGTTTCTTTATCTCTCGCCTCCTTTTATTCTGTTATACCTGTTTCTTCTCTGAAATTATGGCTTGGTTAAATTCATTCTTTCCTTTTACTTCATATTCCTCTAATCCTATTTTTCCCCAAAATTCTCCCTAAACCTATTAGTTTCTGGTCTGCAGAATACCTCTTTGATTTTCTTAGCCCATTAATCCATAATTGTTTGATGCTGAATTACATTGTATATGTTGAAATCGATTGTATCTGCAGCCATTTTGACTGCATTAATCAGTCTGTGCAACTACAGGACTCTGATTGATGCTTGCCTTAAAATATTGTTCTAGCAAGAAAATGGTGTTACTTTCATACCAAAAGGGCAGAACAAGTCGGAAAAACACAAGAAAAATGGCAAGTCTAGGTATCTCAACTCCCACTCATGATAATCAGGTGACAGAACAGTTAATGAATAATCCAGAGAAGAGTTCCCCAAAAGCTCCACAAACACTACTGTAAACATAGTGAATGAAAAGATTGAAAGTCGGTAAAGGACTCAGTGTGATTGTGATAGGGAGCAAGCAAGATGAAGCTAAGCACAGATTCATACAGGAACTTTGGAAGCATAATGAGGCTAACCAAAAATTAATAGAGAAATCATGTGAGCATGAGGAAGCTAATCAAAGAGCAATACAGGGATTTCATGAGCAGGATGAGAACAAAGAGTAATACAGGAATTGCACGAGCAGGCTGAGAACAGTCAAAGAGAAATAACGAATTGTGTGAGCATGAGGAAGCTAATCAAAGAGTAATACAGGAATTGAGGGAGTGGGATGAGAAAAGACAAAGATCAATGGAGGCATTCATGGAATCCAGGGAGGCCACAAAGGGAATGCTGAATGCAGCCAGACAGAAGTAAAGGAAGTCCAATGAAACCATAACCAATCAACTAGGGATTTGAGAATAAACACTGAAAACCAAATTGAGGAAGCAAAGATGTCGATTTGAGGTCTAAAACAAAGCTCCAACAAAGAATTTGAAGCCATCAAAGCTGACTAATTAGGAGGAGAGCATATAAAATACAACATAGAAAGGTTTGACAGTAGGTTAGATCATGCAGAAGACCGAATCTCGGGGATTGAAGACAGCCTATTATAGAGAAAGAACAAACAACTATCCAAGACAAATCTAAGATATATTCTAGATCTACTCAACATTTAGAAGACACCATCAGAAGGCCTAATCTGAGGATAATGGTTGTAGAGGTACAACTAGAGACAGAAGTTAATGGTCTAGGAAATTTGTTTAACAGGATCCTACGAGAGAACTGCCCAAACATGTAAAAAGATAGGCCTATTCAGATACAAGAAGCTTTTAGAACCCTAAATAGACCAGACTAGAATAGGATATCTCACCAAAACATTATAATCTGCACAGGATCAATTCAGACCAAGGAAAAGAAAAGCTGTCAAGGAGAAAAGATCAATCACCTATAAAGGGAAAACCATTTGAATCACCTCAGATTTCTCAGCAGAGACAGTGAAAGCAAGAACAGCTTGGAAAGATGTATGCCACACCCTAAAGACAAACAACTATCAACCAAGAATACTGTAGCCAGCTAAACTCTCCTTCATAACCAAAGGTCAAATAAAAACCTTCCATTGCAAAGAAAAACCGAAACAATTCATCTCCACCAAACCAGCCCTACAAAAGATACTTAAAGATGTCCTACACATAGAAAACCAACAAGACCACAATAAAGGCCAAGAAGCCTGCACACAAACTGAGAATCCAAGACCCATAGGAAGAACCCAGTGTCACAGACCCCCCAAAAACATGATAATGTGGCAGAAACTACCAAACACCTCTCAGTCATAACTGTCAATATTAACAGAATTAACTCTCCAATTAAGCGACTTAGACTGTGTAGTTAGATTAAAAAGCAAGATGCTTTTATCTGCTGCCTTCAAGAGTCACACCTTGCCATTAAAAATGAACATATTATGAAAGTGAAAGGCTGGAACAAAATCTACCAAGCAAACAGCCCTCATAAACATGTGGGAGTTGCAAACCTAATAGCTGATAAAATAGACTTCAAATTAAATTAGTGAGAAGAGATAAAGAATGTTGTTACATACTAATTAAGGGATCTCTCCTTCAGGAGGATATTACAATTCTAAATATCTATTCACCAAACAATGGAGCACCAAAATTTATTCAAGAAACACTATTTTCTCTTGAGTCTCACATCGATCCAAGGACATTAATTGTTGGGGACTTTAACACACCACTATCCCAACTAGATAATCAAGTCGGCAAAAATTCAACAAAGAAACTGCAGATCTAAAGAACTGCATAGATCAACTAGATTTAACAGACATCTACCGAATATTGCACCCAGCAGCTTCAGAATACACAATTTTGTCAGCAGCACATGGAACATTTTCCAAAATACACAACATTTTAGCTCAAAAAGCAAACTTGTCCAGATTCAGAAACATTGAAATTATGCCCTGTATTCTCTAAGACAATGAAATTAGAGCTCAACACCAAACGCCACCAAAGAACGTCCTGTAACACATGGAGGCTGAACAACACACTGCTGAAACACCAGTGAGTCATGGAAGAGATTAGAAAGCCAATAGAAATGTTCATGATATTCAACAAAAATGATTTCACAAATCACCAGATCCTCTGGAACAAAGCTAAGGCCATACTCAGAGGCAAGTTTATAGCTCTGAGTTCCTACATCTACAAATTGAAGAGAGCTGAAACCAACAATTTAAGGAGACATCTGAAGCTCTTTGTAAAAGAGCAGCAAGGTAAACCCCAATCCAATAGATGGCAACAAATAATCAAAATTAAATCAGAATGAAATGAACTAGAATAAACAAAAACATAAAATCAGCAAAACAAATAGTTGGTTCTTAGAAAAAATTAACAAAATTGACAGATCCTTAGCAAATCTTATCAGAAAAAGAAGAGAACACACACAAATATACTCAGAGATGAGAATGAAAACATCACCACAGAAACAATCAATATTCAGAACAGTATGAGAGAATACTTCTCAAACTTTTATACTAATAAGTATGAGAATCTAGAAGAAATGGATGATTTCCTAGCAAATATCAACATGCTGAAACTAAACCACGATGAGTTAAGCCAACTTAACTGACCCATCTCAAGCATCAATATAGAAAATGCAATAAGAGAGCTCCCAACTAAGAAAAGCCCAGGTTAGAGTGGATTTACTGTGGAATTCTACAAGGCCATCAAAACAGAACTCTCACCAATATTCCTCCAACTCTTCAATGAAATTGAAAGAGAAAGTTCACAATAGAACTCTTTCTATGAAGCCATCATAACCCTCATCCCAAAACAAGGCAGGGACTCATCAAAGAAAGAGAACTATGGACCCTTTTCTTTGACGAACAGATGCAAAACTTCTCAACAAAATTTTGGCTAATCAACTTCAACAACTCACCAAAAATATCATACATCACCATCAAACAGGGTTCATTTCAGGGATGCAAAACTGGTGCAATATCCACAAATCAATTATTATAATTCATCACATCAAGAACAAGGATAAGAACCACATGGTTGTCTATGGCCATACCACCCTGAACATGCCCAATCTTGTCTGATCTTGGAAGCTAAGCAGGGTCCAGCCTGGTTAGTACTTGGATGAGAGAACCACATGGTTATCTCAATAGATATCATAAAAGCATTTCACAAGATCCAAAACCTCTTTTTGATGAAGGCTCTGGAAAAATGAGGCATCCATGGAACATTCCTTAGTATAATAAAGGCTGTATATGACAAAACTACAGCCAGCATTATACATAATGGCAAAAAACTAAAGCCATTTCCTCTAAATTCAGGAATGAGATAAGGATTTCCACTCTCTCCACTTCTCTTCAATCTAGTATTAGAATGCCTACCTACAGCAATAAAACAAAATGCAAAACATAAAGGGGATCCAAATAGGGAAAGATGAAGTAAAACTCTCTTTGCAAAAGACATGATCCTGTATTTAGAGAATCCTACGGACTTCACTCCCAAATTACTCAAGGTGATTCAAAACTTTGGTAAAGTAGCAGGGTATAAAATTAACCCTCAAAAATCAATGTTTTTTCTGTGTGTCAACAATGAGTAAAGTGTGGGTGAAATCAGGAAAGCAACTCCTTCTGTAATAGCCCCACAAAATTAAAATACCTAGGAGTTAACTTAACTAAAGAAGTGAAGGACTTCTATGATGAAAACTTTAAAAACCTCAAAAAAGGAAATCAAAGCAAACTTAGGAAGTGGAAAAACCTCCCATGCTCCTGGATTGGAAGGATCAACATCGTGAAAATGGCAATACTTCCCAAGGCTATCTAAAAATTCAATGAGATAACTATCAATATTCCAACCTCGTTCTTCAAGACGAAGCAATCCAAAAATTCATATGGAACAATAAAAGACCCTGAATAGCAAAAATCATCTTTTACAAAGAGAACAGTGCTGGAGGAATATCAATACCAAATTTCAAACTCTACTACAAAGCCATAGTAATCAAAACAGCTTGGTACTTGCGCAAGAACAGACCTGAGGACCAATGGACTAGAATTGAAAACCAAGAAATGAACCCACAGATGTATAGCCACCAAATCTTCGATAAGGAAGCTAAAAAAAAATGGAATGGAAGAAAGAGAGCCAATTCAGCAATTGGTGCTGGCAAAATTGGTTAATCACTTGTAGAAAACTAAAGCTAGATCCTTATATATCACCCTGAAACAGAATCAACTGCAAATGGATGAAAGACCTCAGAGTCAAAGCAGACACCCTGAAAACATTACAAGAAGGAACATGAGAAAACGTAGATCTCCTTGGCACAGGCCAAAATTTTCTTAATAGCGACCCAGAAACAAAACAAGTCAAAGAAAGCTTGGAGAAATGGGACTGCATGAAGCTGCAGTGTGTCTGCATGGCAAAGAGCATAACCAGCAAGATCAATAGAAAGCCCAGGCATTGGGAGATCTTCAATAGCTATACTACAGATAAGGGTCTCATATCTAAAATATACCTGGAACTCAAAAAATTAAACCCTCCAACAACAAATCCTCAAAGAAACAACTGCCCAATAAATAAGTGGGCTAAGACTTAATGAGAGACTTCTCTGAAGAGGAAATAAGAATAGCCAATAGACACATGAAGAAATGCTCGACTTCTCTAACCATAAAAGATGCAAATCAAAACAACATTGAGATACCACCTCACCCCAGTTAGAATGGCTATAATCAAGAACTCTAATAACAACAGATGCTGGAGGGGATGTGGGCAGAAGAGAAACCTACTGCATTGTTTGTTGGGGTATAAACTTGTTCAACCACTGTGGAAAGTACTGTGGAGGTTCCTAAAAAGACTGTACATAGAGCTCCCCTATGACTCAGCAATCCCACTTTTGGTCATTTACCCAAATGATCACAAACAAGGCCATACTAAGGTTAACAGCTCAACAATGTTTATTGCAGCATTATTTAACCTAGTTAAGATGTCCCTCAGTAGATGAATATATCAAGAAAATGTGATATATTTGTGTGTGTGTGTGTGTGTGTGTGTGTGTACCATGGAATTTTATGCCTCCATCAGAAAGAATGGCATTGCCCTATTAGTTAGGAAATAGAAAGCCTTGGAAAAAATTATATTAAATGAAATAAGCCAGGCCCAAAGAAACATAGGTCCCATGGTTTCCCTTATTTGCAATAACTAGTACATGTGTAGGACAAACAGAAAAGGCCAAAAGCTACGTACATATGACCATGTTAGATGATGTTAAGTAAAATGAACCCCAAGATAGAGACACAAATATCTTTGTTCTTTTTTGCTATTGTTTCTAAGAAATTTCTAATGTATCATGTGATTTTTTTGTTTGCTATAACACCTATTTTCACTGCATGTGATGTCAGTGCCTTGCATATTGTATATACAGTTCTCTAATTTGGGAAATGGAAGGGAAAAATAAAATTCTTAAATAAGGATACAGGTTGACCCATTGTAACAATGAGATGTACAAAACACTATGTTGAAAAAAAAGTTTACAACTTCAGCAGGGAGTGGGGGGAAATTGTGGAGGTAGGAGGGAATGGAAGGTAGGGGGAAAACAAAGGTAGAGGCAAGAATGCTCAATAGGAAATGTACTCATTACGTTCATCATGTAACTATAACTCCTCTGTACAGCATTTTTACAATTAAAAATGTACCAAAATTAAGATTAAATTATAAACACTTTCTTATCTTCCCATTAACCAATGTCATTTGATTTCTCAGAATCTTTCCTCTTTTAGTTTGATGGTAGTTAAAATTTAACACTTAAAAGTAGAATTATACACTTTCATGTAGCTAAACACTTGTCTTCAATATAGGGAATTAAAGTGAAAACTAACAATTTAAATTTCCAGGACTTCCTAAAAAGGAATTTTAAAATACAATATATTGTCATGGATTTGATAGACTCATAAAATTAGGGGAAACAATCATTCTTTTTCTTGAAGTTTTTGGAGATTAAGACTGAAAATCCGAAGTATTCAGCAATCTTTCTTTTACTGATGCATGCAGGAAGCCTGCCTGCCATTCTCCTCCACCCTGTTTATAGTTTTATAGTCTCTCCATCTCAACCAATATAAATCAATTACTGAGGTGATATTTTAACTTATTTCAAATTTATTTGGTAATTTATTTTTTCTAGGGAATCATTTTTATATTATTTCCAGTTTTCTTTCTTAACTATTGTAATAAAAGAAAATTTATTTTTTCAGAAGTAAAGATTTTATTTTATTTTATTTTGTGAAAATACCATACATAGGGGTTACAATTACATGAGCAAGGTAATGAGTACATTTCTTATCAAGCATCCTTGCCTCCTCCTTTGTTTCCCCTTCCCATCCCTTCCCATCTTCCCCCGTCCCCGTTCTGGGCCCCCTCTCCCCTGCCCCCTCTCACCTCCCTCCCTTACCAAAGTTGTAAAGTTCGTTTTTTCTTTTTTATTTTTTTATTCCCCTTCCCATCCCTTTCCATCCTCCCCCCCCCCCCCACCCAATCCTCCCCCCCCCACCAAAGTTGTAAAGTTCATTTTCAACATAACGACTTGTACATCTCATTGTTGCAATGGGTCCAACTGTATCCCTATTTAAACGATTTGTTTTTCCCTCTTCCCTCCACAAATTATACCGACATCAAATGCAGTGAAAGCAGGGGTTATACTGTGGGGGAGGGACATACAAAGCAACAAAGAAATAATCTTATAAATGTGTTAGAAACAATCACAGGAAAGAAAAAAAATTTGAATACATATCTCAGGGTTCATTTCCCTAACATCACCGTATCTGACCTTTTCTGCTTGACTCAGACATATACTAGATATTGCAAATAAGGGAAACCATGGGACCTATGTTTCTTTGGGCCTGGCTGACTTCACTTAATATAATTTTTTCCAAGCCTTTCCATTTCCTAACAAATGGGGCAATGTCATTCTTTCTGATGGAGGCATAGAATTCCATTGTATATATTTCTTTCCCCTTACTATCCCTTCCCATCTTCACCCCCCCCCTCGTCCACTCCCCTCCCTCTTACCCCCCTCCCTTGCCAAAGTTGTAAAGTTCGTTTTTTCGACACAATATCTTGTACATCTCATTGCTGCAATGGGTCTACCTATATCTCTATGTAAACAATTTTTCCCCTTCCCCTCCCCAAATTATACCAACATCAAATACAGTGAAAACAGTGGTAAAGTTTTTAATGTAAAGATCAAACACTTTTGTAAAAATGTTTACCTTTTAGCACTCATTGATCTTATTAAAATCAAACTGCTTTGAGAAGAAAGATCATCTTCAAAATATATAAAATAGCATTGTACATTTTACATTAATATATATTTGAATGGATAATATAAAAAAGGTCACAATCAGAAACAGTATGCATTTTTTTTAAATTCTGAGAATCAAATTACAGAATCAGTCTCTGCACTTCAAGAAATGGTAAAATACAGGGGATAGTCTATTGTGATTCAAATTACTTGATGAAAAACCTAATCAAATATATTCAAGTCATATTTGACATTGTTATGTGGCATCAAATCAGGTATATGTTATCCTAGTTAGAAATATGAACTTCAATTTACAATGAAATTTTATTTGGTTTAGAGAAATATAAACATTTCTCTGCGGACGAAATGTCTCCTGTATTCAAGAGAAGTGGAACTAAGAGCTATGACTAAAAGAAACAGAAAGAAAAACTAGAGATGAAAGTAGAGAAATTGAAGAGTATTAACATGGAGAGCATCAATCATTGATGTTGCCAAAGGTTAAAGAAGATGAGACATGAAGGAAGAAATTGTGTTTGATTTGAAGAAGATAGATAGCATGGTTCATACTCTTGAGGAGGGAAATAATCTACCTTTCTGAATAGAAAGAAAGAGCTGTGGAGGAATGCCATTCACTGAGAACAGACTGGATATCCCCTATATATGTCTAATAGATTGTGTAATATGTCATGTTATTCAGTAATTGTTGTGCAACAGCTGGAAAAGAAGTGTAATTACATCTGTTTAATAACACCATTTATTCCTGTGTAATGAATTTTTACTGTACAAAATTTGATATTAGTAAAGATCACTAAGAAAGGCTAATTATACCATCCAATAGTTCTAAATGAACCAGTCTAAAATCAACAAAAATGTATTTTCATGAGTAGAGAAATATGTGTCTCAGTTAAGAACCAATAAATGCATGACAAAGTCATACCAATTTTTCGATAGAAAAATTAATCACATAGAAAATATTTGAAAGCCACCATCTGTCTATTAAGACATTAAGCCATTAAGCCATTTGATTTTCTTATTCCCAGACAAAGCTATCGCACATGGCGTTACCTTACAAAATTACTACTATCATCAAATAAACATCAAATAATCAAAGTATGCAGAATCACTTTTTGAATCAGCAAAAGGCTCTAAAATAAGAAAGTCTGAATCATCATTGCTAAGATCATCACTGAAAATAGTCTATAATGCCACACACATGCACACACACCCTCACTCTTGATGAAATAATTCTTATCTGAAACCCTAATTTGTATTTGTTTTAATATTATATATATGTATATGTGAGCTAATCCAGAGCTAAATAAATCATTATAAATAAAGTAAAAATCTGTAATTATACAGAACCAAAATCATTGTAGTTCAAGGCCTGTAGGAGCCAGCCTGGCTAACTACCATAGAGTACTATTCTTACTTGAGAAGTGCCATCATGAGCACAAACATTGCTCTATCAACTGAGCAAGGGCCCTTTTTTTTTTTTTAAATTTTATTTTATTTGTGAACATACTGTACAGAGGGGTTACAATTGCATGGGCAGGATAATGCGTACATTTCTTACCAAGCATTGCAGCCTCCTCCTT
>NW_012267237.1:16994260-17039481 GCF_000151885.1 Dipodomys ordii | reverse complement strand
AAAGGAGGAGGCTACAATGCTTGATAAGAAATGTACTCATTATCTTGCCCATGTAATTGTAACCCCTCTGTACAGTATTTTCACAATAAAAAGATTGAATTGAAAAGCATGTATAGTTGTAAGAAAATTGGTAAGAATTGAAAGACTAGCAGAAATGATATGATTATTCGATTGGCTTGGCATAGTGGTACATGCCTGTAATCCCAGCTGCATCGGAGGTAGAAATTTGATGGTTCAAAATTGGACTCTAGCATGAGAAAAAGAATTATCAAAGTAGAATCTTAAAAAGTAAACTAAGCACTAGGTCCTATGCCTGTAATCCCAACTAAGCAAGAAGCACAGGTAAGGGAATCCTGATCCAAGACCCTATCTGAAAAATCAGTCAAACAAAGGGACGGAAGAGTGTGGCTCAAGTGGCAGACTACTTACCTTGCAAGTGTAAAGTCTTGTTTTCAAGCTCTAGTACTGCTAAAAACCAAAACTAAATATATTATAGTGGTAATGTGTGTGTGTGTGTGTGTGTATCAGTTATGATCTAGCTATTCAGTGATGGATTCCTGTTGTTTCTTTCTTTTTTTGTCATGGCTCTTCAAGGTTTCTATGCAATTGTGGATTGTTCCATACCCTTTCAGTTTATTAGTCAGTAAACTGTATTTTATCTCCTGAAATATCCTCACTTGCCATTTGGAAGATTGTTAGATACTTTGGCCTATGATAAGTATCAAATGATAAAGGTTATTATGTGAATATTAAAGTGGTACCAAGAACATGGGGAGATTTTTACTCCTCTAATGAGGAGGGGCTACTTCAAAAACCATTTTGGAACAAATTAAAAATGAATTGGAGCTTAAAGCACAAATTATGAATTTCTATTGCAATATAAGCCATGAAAACTGTAGGAATGAGAGAAGATTTGTTCAAGGAATACTGAAATGTCTTGAGTATTTAAACCATGAAATGCATGAGAAAATGAGGATATTGGAACATAAGGTCAATTTAAAAATTAATGTGGAGAAGCAAAGTATCAGAATAAATAACTTGATATTGAACAGAAGAACAGTCAGAGGACTGACAGTGTCTCACTGCAAGACTTATTGTGAAGTGACAATATTCGACAAACTTTAGCTGCACATAGTGGTGACTGCCTGTAATCCTATTCAGATCTGTAGATTGGAGGATTATGTTGTGATGGAGTCCCCAGAGAGAACCCATCCACACAACAGGAGAACCACAATAGTGACATGAGTTCAAGTTGTAATTTGTGTGTTTCATACACATACTTATATTTTGGATCTTCTAATTGGAAGGAATCAAAAGATTCAAAAAGATGCGAATTAATTGGATGGGAATTTTGAACTATCTTTACCTATTACAGGTTTCATTTTTAACATAGTTTTGTATTTGTTTCTGTTCTCTGTGATGACAATATGCTGTTCATTTGTATTGAAACTTTGTGAGCTTCTGGACATTTCAGGGACCTTTCTGGAAGATGTGGGGACTTGTTTAAATAAATAAAAAACATATTAAAAATTCAACAAAGACTAGTAGAAGAAAATAACAACTTTTTCTTCTTCACACAATAGCCGATAGTAACATTTTATGTATAAAATAGTAGAGCACTCAATTTAAAAATGATTTGTGATTTCTTTTGTTTCTTTTGTTATGTTTTTCCCCCTATGCTATAATCCCTGTTGTCACTGCATTTGATTCTGGTGCCCTGCATCTTGTATATACATGTTTTTTTTTTTAATTTGGGGAGGGGAAGGGAAATAACAAAATGCTGAAACAAGGATATAGGTTGATTCATTGTAACAATGACATGAACAAGACATGAGGTGAGGGGGAGGTAAGGAAGAAAGGGATGGTAGGGGAAAAATCAAGGAGAGGGGTTACAATGCTCCATAAGAAATGTACTCATTACTTTACTTATGTACCTATAACTTCTCTGTACATTTAAAAAAATGATTTCTGGGACTAGAAGTATGGCTCAGAAAAGCAAAGCAGGAGGTCTTGAGGTTAAGCCCTGGGCCTAGGGGAAAAAAATCACCTACTACTTTGCAAAGAAAGGTAAAAAAAAATTCTATTTATCTATTTTAAACAGATTTAAAAATATAGCCAGATGCTAAGGAATGACATTTGTAGTCCTACCTATTTTGGTTCCTGAGATCTGAGGGTCTCAGTTCAAAGCCAGCCAAATCCAGGAAGTCCACCAGACTCTTCTGTGCAACTACGCACAAAATAAGAAATAGGTGGAGCTGTGCCTCAAGAGTTGGAGCACTAGCCTTGAGCACACAAGCTCAGAGACAGTAACCTGGGTCCTCAGTCAGTTCAAGCCCCAGGAATGGCACAATATAAGCAATTATATACATATATATGTAAATATAATACAGAATATACAATACCTATTATGCATACATTTCATATATACTTTATATATACACATTGTCAGAAAAACCTGAGTGTATTTTTTTCAGCTATTTACTACCTTTGAAGTCTTAAGTGAATATAATAACTTCTGTATACCTCAACACCATGGCCTGACAAATTCAATGTGAATGCTAACCTAATTTTAATGAGTCATTGTTTTACCTGACATTGTTTTATTGATTGATTTTTACATGGTTGTAAGGAACTAGCTATTAATACGAAAAAATAATTTAGCTTTGAGTATTAAGTAATTAGAACATATTAAACAGTAAGATAAATATTTTTCTCCATATTGAGGAAAACTATAAATGTAAACCTTTAGAAGTCTTAAATAAAGTAAGTTTTTAAATCAAAAGTAAAAGAGCTTTTTATAATATGTGTTAGCATAAATTAGTTACACAAAGGGGTTTCATTGTGATGTTTCAATGATGTCATAGTGTGTAATCCAATCAAATTCATCCTGTCTCTTAACCCATCCCAAATGTCTTCTCTCCTTCTTGGAATAATTTCAGTAGGCTTCATTGTTTGTTTTCATCCATACATGTAAAATCCTTGACCATCTTCATTATTGCCTGCCTTTATTGTACTCTCTTCATGCTGCTGGTGTTAACCATCAAAGAATACCCATTTTTACATTCTGTGCTTTTTTAAGGTCTACATTACATAAACTGAGGGAGAGTGTGTAATACTGGTATTTCTTCTGTTCTTTTATTTTACTTAACAGGCTGATTTCCAGTTTTATCTATTTTTTTGAAATGGCATTATTTGATTCTCCTTTTTTTTTCTGTCTGTGATGGGACTTGAACTCCAGGACTAGACAAGTCTTCACCTCAAGGCTTGTGCTTTGCCATATGTACCTCAATGCCACTTCTAGTTTTTTTGTTTGTTTTGTTTTGTTTGTTTTTGTTTTTTGTGTTTTTTGGAGAGAAGAGTTTCATAGTCTTTCCTTCCCGGGGTGGCTTTGAACCTCAATCCTTATTATCTCATCCTTCTTAGTAGCTAGGCTTACAGTCATGAGCCACTGGCACCCAGCATCATTCTCTTTGTTAAAGTAATAGTATTTATAAGTATAGCATGTATAGTATTCTCCTGTGTATATATACTGCAACTTCTTAATCCTTTCAACTGCTGAAGAGGACCTAAGTCCATTTCATGTTTTGGCTATTGTGAGTAGAGCTGCTATATATGTGAATGTGAAGGTATCGCAGAAATGATATATCTAGAAATGGCAGTTCTTTATTATTATTATTTGATTATTTAATTTTCTTGCTTTCAAAATAATTAATTTTTGTTTTTAAAAGCATTACTTAATTTCCATAATAATTTCCTTTCTTACCAGCCTTGTAAAAGGATCAAGGTTTAAAACTCCCTGTTGACATTTATTACTTCTTTTACCACTGACTACATCTTAGAGGATTTTTTTCTGTCTTCCTCTCGAAGTTTCAAAGATTCTCTTTCATACATTAAGAAACTTGATTCATTTGGAATTTGACTTTTTAATAGGGAAAATGAGAGAGGGAATAGGAAGGAGATACACAGAGAGATAGAAAAAAGCCTAATTTCAATCTGCTATATGTTCATATAGTGTTTTTCCAGCACTATTTCTAGGAGAAATTGCCTTTCTCTAATATAAGTTTTTAGTACCTGTATCATAGCAAAATAATCTTTTATTCCAACAATCTGTCTGTTTTTGTGCCAACATAATTCTGTGTTTTGTTGTTTTTTACTATGGCTCTTTAGTATAATTTGACTGAAATATTATTTTGATAAATCCAACATTGTTAATTTTGCTCAGGTTTACTTACTTTAGGTATCTGAGGTCTTTTCTTGCTCAAAATGAATTTTAGGATATTTTTTCTACTTCTGTAAAGAATGTAATCAGAATTTTCACAAATAATTTCATGAGTGTTTAGATTAGTTTTGGTGCCATGGCAATTTTTACAATATTGATTTTGCTGATTCATTAATACGGAGGTTTTTATAGCTTCTAATTCTGTGTGTGTGTGTGTGTGTCTGTGTGTGTGTGTGTGTCTGTGTGATTTTATTCTATTTCATTTCTGCAGTGTTTTGTACATTTCACTATAGAGGTCAATCAACTCCTTTTATTGAACAAGAGTGGGAAGAGTATGAATCTGACACTTGCAGCTTATACCTGTAATTCTTACAAATTAGGGATCAAACAGATCATGGTTCAAAGCCAGCTTAGGCACAAAAATCTCTGTTTATCTCTGAAATAGGCAACAAAAAACTGGAATGGGTACAAACCAAACAACCATGTTAAGCCAAGAGAACGTGAGGCCTGTAGTTCAAATCTGTGTACAAGGAAAAAATAAAACAACACAAAACACGAAAAGAGTAAGGAGTAATTTTGACAAGTCAATATATACTTGACCAAATAAACAACATACTACTGTGTATCTATTGAATATTTTGATATCTTTAACTAATAGATGACATCTATTAAGTTTTGCCTATTTTGTTGAACCTTTTGGTGACACATATTGCAATCTGACTATTTGTGATGATATCTGACTAAAGTTAAAAATTTTAAGCTACCATATCAAGAACCACTTCATTTTAAAGTTCACATAGTAAATCTATTTCTGACAAGCATGTATTACAAGAAAAAAATGTAGAAAACTTTCTATTTCTGATAAAATCTACCATAAAAGCTTCCATTCATGAAGAGATAAATCATGACTTAAAAAAAGTTAAAACAAAGCCGGGTGTTGGTGGCTCACACCTGTAATCCTAGCTACTCAGGAGGCTGAGATCTGAGGATCATGGTGCAAAGCCAGCCCAGGCAGGAAACTGTGAGACTCTTATTTCCAGTAAACCACTAGCAAACTGGAAGTGGCACTGTGGCTCTAGTGGTAAAGTGCTCACTTTGAGCTGAAGGGTTTCAGGGACAGCGCCCAAGCCCAGAGTTCAAGTCCAACGAACGACAAAAAATAAAAAATTAAAATAGAGTAGTTTAGAAACAAATAGAATCCAAAGGAAGTGGCCCTCTGATATTTATGCAAGAAAGTATAACATGAGAGTAGATCATAAATATTTTGTGTAATGTTAATGTAATTTATTAATATATAGCAGATCATGTTAATAAATGTATTAATATAGACTTACAGACCTAAAATCAATCTATACAGTATTATTAGAGTTATTTACAAGGAAATCTATTATAAAAATGTGTTTTATTGAATTCAAGTGAATTAAAACAATAATTCACATCATATTTTTAGGAGATATGTTCCCTTGATACCAACTGAAAAATGAATGTATCATATGTTACTGGTCATCTAACTTTTGTGTAGGATCATAGCTATACCTTTTAAAAAAGATTCTTATATAATGGGTGAAATAACAGTAATTTTTCAAAAAAATGAAAAAAACAATATTAAAACCACAGCTAACTATGTTTTTGAGAAACTTTTGGTTTTTATCTTTTCTTTCTTTCTCTCCTTCACTTTCTCACTTTCTTTTTGGTCTAAGATGTGAATTTAGGGCCCATGTGTTATCACTGTGCTTCTTTTGATCAAGGATAGAGCTCTCTTCTACCACTTGGACAAGTGCTTCACTTCTGGTTTTAATTGTAGATAAGAACCTCATTGTCCACAGTGGCTCACACCTGTAATCCTAGCTACTCAGGAGGTTGAGATCTGAGGATCAAGTCCAAAGCCATCCTGGGTGAGACTCTTGTTTCCACTAAATTACCAAAGGAGCCACACATGGAATTATGGTTCCAGTAGTGGGAATCTAGCCTTAAACGAAGAAGCTCAGAAAGAGTACTCAGGACTTGAGTTCAAGACCCTAAACTACACCAAGAAAAAGAAATTAAAAAAGAATCACATTCATGCTTCTGTCAGGGCTATCTTTGAACTGCAATGGTCAGATCTGAGCAGTAGCTAGGATTATGGTCTGAGCCAAATAAAGGTGCTCAGCTTTTTCCAGAGTTTTAAGGAGTTAGACACATATCCACCATTCATACACTTAAAAAAAAACAGATATATACATTTAAGAATTTTAATATTTCAAATTCAATGCAAATAATGTGATTTATACTTGATCTTCTACTGATGCATTCCTCATGGCAAGTCTGTAGGAACTTTAGGGACATAAATGAGAGCAAATAGGAAAGCTGTTCTGCTTCATTCCACAAATAGAACCCCATACATTCACACTCAGTATTTTCATAATATAGGAAACTATTATTTCCCTATTAATTTTTAACTAGGGGTTCAATGAGTTAAAATACATTCTATAGGAGACATATATTCCAAATATTGCTAATCAACATCAGTTGAAGAGAGAAAAGTGAAAAGGTCAATAATACCTCCATAATTGATGCTGCTGCAACTCAGTACAAACACATCTGGGGTCATAATTCAGTGGAGTACGTCCCAGAATAAATCAGTGGATTATCAAGGGATGTGATTATTCAGGGAATTTCACAAAATGATAATGAAATTCTCAGAAAGTTTTAATGATTAAAATTTCCCCAAGGAAATCTTCTGCTGAACAATCATTAAAAGTTTTCTCTAATGTTCCTTACATTTTAAAATATTTCCTTCCAGGGATTCAATGTGAATATTACTGTCTTAAAAACTTACATAATGATAGCTGTTTAAAAAAGAAAGAAAGAAGGGGCATTTATGTCTGAAAATAAAGGCATAGGTAATGTTTTATCACACCTTCAAGAGCAACACTGATCGAAATACAGTGCATGACACTTCATATTCTAATACCGGTTGAACCTAACAGTTAATGCATGCATACTAATCTCTATTTTTTTAGATGTTGTTTCCTTTCATATGGATAGTCCTGTTGCAGGCACAGGTTAAAAAATGGAAATGGAGGCTCAGTGCTGTTGAGTGAATGTGTGTTTTCAGTCACCAAGATAGGGCTGAGATAAGATAAAATTAAGAGACTCCTAAGTATGTTCCATCATGCTCAGAAGTCCCAAGATGCCAAGGCATTTTTCCACTTAAGAGAAAAAAAATAAACTGTCAATACTCACAAGATTATATCTGGGCTCTACACTGTGCATAATAATGAATGAAACTGCTTACATTTTAAATTATTCTCTGTCACAATGTTCCCACTTAACCTGGGAAGAACATACTCATTTACATTCCAAGGGCAGTCTGAGATTTGAATTAAACATAAGTGTACACAAGAAAGGCATGCCACGATGTTTTCCAGGAACTCCTCTCCTAAGCACTTTTTAACTAATATATTTTCTTGGCAGATAAATGGCAAAGCAAGATGCACTGTACTGTGAATGGGAAGTCACAGAACTTACAGCTAAGACCATCAACAACCTAGTCTTAGTGATTTGCATGACCTTGGATGAATCTTCATGTCTTTGAGCTGTATTTTTGAGTATTTTTATATCCAAAAGAGCAGCTAAGCTAATCTTATTTCCAGCCTTAAATCATCAAAAATAGTTTTAGCATTCTTCCTACAAAAGCCACAGTTCTCTATCCCATTTAATCAACTTGCTTGTGTTCTCTCAAGACTATAGAAAATATTATTCTATCATTTTCCCCATATAGCCTGTGGAATCATGTGCAGAACAGAGAGGGCTTTATTGACCACTTGTATGGCAATCTCTCAGGAGCTTGTCAGAACATCAATGCTCTGCAATGTTCTGTGTGTATTCCTTACCCATCTGTACTGTACATTTTATGTATCTAGTGTGTGAAGATGGAGATTGTGAAATTAGCCAAATAATCCAATGTTTACCAAAGAAAAGGTCTATTGACCAAATCGTTGAAAATGCTCTAACCTGACATATTTATTTTAATTATGTTATTATTGTGTTTATGTTATTTCACATTTTAGTATTTTACTTTAACTAGACAATATGGATATGATTCACAAGAAGGAACATCTTCATGTATGTATTCTAATACACCCTGAAGATATAGTAGAAAAAGTAAGAGGTTAATGTGGAACATAGAGGTAGCACAAGAGATATAAACACAGGATGACATTGGGACAAATAAAATTTTATTGGTTAATGGTATTCCCTTGCAGTGTCCCTTGCAACATGGATTTTATGAATTTTTCTCCCTTGCCATACTAGTAACCAGTCTCCATGCATATGGTTTTATAAAAACACAATCATTAATAAAAACTAATCTCAATAACAGTAAAAGTATGAGATAAAAATAGGTGATGATTTTGTATTAGAAAATATTAATTGTGTACAATAACAAGTTTATACTATGGCATTTTAATAGACTATTATTGATTTTATAAGGCAATCAAAATGAATATTCCTCAAAAAGGATAGAGTTAGCTTTATTCTTAGATAAAATTATGGAAGCATTTAGACCTTGTTTTCACTCTTTTTTCTAAACAAATTAGGTTAGAAACTTTCTAGTTCACAGTACTTAATATATCAACAAAAGTTTATTTCTGGATTCAAGTTGATTTTGATCTTGTAACCTTATTCTTGCTATAAAATAAAATATTAAAATTTGGTTTCTGAGTGGTGGAATTTCCTCAGAATGGATCCCTCAAGATGAACAGACTTACTGGGATACTATTTCAAAAGGATAAATAGCATTGGTTGGGAACAAAAATCTTTATTGAGATATATTGTTGGATTGTACTACAAAATGTTTTTCTCCACTTATTGTTTGAAGTTATTAGTTAAAATAACTCTAAAACAGATTTTTAAGCAATGACAAAAGGAACAAAAGCATATTAAGAATGATGAAGTTACAAAGGCAGAGAAGGAAAAGTAGTCAAAGGGGAAATATTAATTAGAATTAATGAAAGAAAAAACATACACTGATAAGACTAGTCCATTTTAGAACTTTAGGAGAAGGTGAAAAACTTATGGGAGTCAGTTTAATGATTCCTGGGTGGCCTACAGACAGGGATTCATTTCCTAACTTTCAGTAAAAAATCAATTAGTTTCAAGACAACTACAAAATGTGAGCAAAAGAAAACTTCATAAAATAAATATTTCACATATTTACCTCTAAGCCAATAATTAAAAACTTCCTTGGAAATGCTTTACCTAACCATGTTTCAGTAGTTCGTAGCTACTCAAGAGTGAGAAATCTGAGAAGCCTGGCCAGGACACGTAGGGGTTAATGGGAAAGGTGTAGAATAAGGGAGAGGAGAAAAGGGGGAGAATGTGCTAAAAAACATTGAATGCATATTCTACAGCGTTAAGAAGAGTGAGGGAAAGTAGGGGAAGAATAGATGAGAATGTTGAATGAGGTGACATTGATGAAGATATACCATGTTCATATACTGCTTTGGTAAATTCCTTTGTACTGCTTTGTACAAGTGCTTAAAAATAATAAAGAAAAAGGTGAAAGTGATTTGTGAGAGTGAAAAAAAAGACAACTAAGACTATTCCTTTAAATTTATTAAAAGATTCATCCCTACCACTCCTTTAACAGAGAATTTAAACCCAACACAGGATGAAAGTTCTAAAAGGAATATATTTGCATTTTATATATATATATATATATATATACACACACACATATATGCATGTATCTGTGCACATGAATATATGTATGCCTACATACATACATATATATATATATATATATATATATACATGTGTATATACACATACATTTGAATGACTTGGATTAAAGATCCTATGGGGAAATTTTTGATGGTTTATTGTGAGATATTTGAGTTACATTAAATTTTTCACAAATTTAAAATTATCATTTGCTGTAAGCATAGTTTAAGTGGTAAAATGCTAGCCAAGCAAGTGCCAAGTCACAGTTCAAATCAGCAAAAGAAACTTTTATAAAGGATAGGGTAATTACCCATATTTCTCTCCAATTTTTTACATTATTCATCTGAAATTTGTTCTTTATCACTAATGAGGCTGTTTCTATTTTCTCACTTTTCTAACTAAAATTTAATTGTACTCTGTTTTTATTTTAATCTTTTTTCAAAGGAAATATTTTATTTTTATTAAGTTTTTGCCTGTGGTTCTTTTTTATTTTTTATGAAAACATTCTTGTTAGCTATTCAATTATAATTTAATATGTATGCTTTCTTTTTAAATTTTTATATAAAACTAGGTTTATAAATATTTAGGTGAAATCAAATAAAAATACATATATAGAGATGAATATTTCTTGCTTCAGACAAATATAGTTTTTTTTCTTGATTCAGACAGATATACTGTATCTCTTCTTTCTGCTCTGCTTCATCACTATTGCACAATATAAAATATATCTACTAGTTTTTTATTTCACCAATTATTCAAAATCCATGCACTTAAGCACTGTATGACTTTTTTCCTCTTAATATTATTTTCTTAAAGTTTTATTGTTTTAATTATCACCAATTAGTTTTACAAAAAGGAGTTTCACTGAGATATCATGGTACCATATACATACAAATTTTTCTGATCAAACTCATACCCTTTCCCATTCTCCCATATTTTCCCTTCTCCCTTGTTAAAAAAACCAGATTTGTTCATACATGCCAATAAATATTGTGGGCGTATCTACCCTCACTCATCTTCTCTGTTGGCCTTTTTCTACTGCTACTAACAGCCCATCAGAGGTTCCTTGACATCGTGTCATGTTGTTTTAATTTCACTCTGGTTAGAGAATGTTTTTTGTGTTGTGCAATTCTTTGAATGTTTTTGATAGTCTTTATATTCCTTTACATGTTCTATTTTTAAAAACATTCAAAGAATCTGAGAATTACATGCATGTACTTGATTTTTACATAGGTTGACACTTTTAATACTGTGAGTCTAGATTTCTCTATTATTCTTGCTAATGTGACTTTATTTTAGAAGTAACAGGGTTTATCAAGAGTTCAATAACCACTGGGGTTGGTGCTTGATGACTTTAATCCTGGCTATTCAGGATTCAGGAGATATGAGGATCTTCCCGAGTTCAAGCCGCAGGCCTGACAGGAAACAAAAAAAAGTAACCACTTTTCACATTGATTGTGTTGTTCAGCATATGTCACTGATCGCATTTATTCTAGACTTTTTCAAAGGTGATTGTATATGCACAACCTTCGAAGACAAAGTTGTGTCTATCTCTAGGAAAGAGCAGTTTTGTTTACTTTTTACTATTATGAAGAAAGTATCTCTCTCCATGGCACAGTTTGGGCAGATTCATTGCTCAAGGGTAAGGATTTGTGTTCCTTAACTTCCAGGTAATATATTCTACTCTGTTTTCCAGGCTTTGAAAAAAGCCAAGACAGACTTTGCTACTGCTATGCTGTCAGTAATAAACTATTTCCTGTCTGTGATGCAGGCGTCTCATGTTAAATTTCAAGAAGATAAAATTGCAGGCCCTCCACAACTCCATTATTGATTGAGATGTAGTTCAAAGATTCTGCCTGGGATACTCTAAACAAGCATGCCTAGGATATCACCAAGTGCTGACATATAAAGGGAATATAAAAAGAAAGACTGAAATTGGACTATGGTATATCATATAAGGAAACAACCATTTGCATGAATACTTATTGAATGGAGATTCTGTGATAGATGTAAGAGGGTAACAGAACATCTTTAAGTGTCTAAAAGACAAAAAACCAATGTCAATTTTCCCTATATACTTGCTATATAACACGTGTACATGCTTTGCATTTCTTAAAGGGCTGTCTAAAAACCTAGAAGGAATACAGTCAGTAATGAGGCTTCACCTATTTGTACCAACATTAGTTCACCACTAATGGAATCCTCCTTTTCTTCTTCATCCATATATTCCCAATTTGGGGAATATTCAGGGTCTAAAAGCATAAAAAGAATTTTCTCTCTCATTTCTTTGTTCACTTAATTATTTTTATGTTCACTCATTTAATTTATTTTCAGATACTGAGCTCTTCTTATGGCTTTTGTGATAAAGGCTGGCAATCCACTGTTTGAGACACATCTCCACTTCTGCCAAGTTTGTTGTGTTTTCTTTTTTTTTAAGTCTGGTTAATTAGAGATAAGGCTCACATGTTTCTTTTTTTCTTAGATGGCTTTGAAGCAAGATCTTCAGCCTCCTGAGTAGCTTAGATTACAGATATAAACCAGCAGCACCTGGCTTCCCTAAACATTTTAATTTTTACTAAAACAGAAATTCAAATGAGTGAATCTGAAGTGGCTAGATATAAGAATTAGTGAGTAATTTAGAAAAAAAGTGTTTTGTTTATGTCCTGTAGTCAAATTACTGAAGTAATCAATGATCTAACCAACTTAGGAATTTTCTATTACACAATAACATCCTTTCTTGATATAAGACTGTCATTTGGATAATCTGTTATATTTAGTAAATATATTTGTTAATATGTAAATTTCTTAATTTTAGAACACATTCTAAAATACTAGAACTTTTGGAATACCTATAAACAAGGAAATCCATGAATTATTGAGTGAATAAAGAGGCAAACAGCAAAGAAATACAATATAGATGGCTGCAAAAACCTAGAGGAACTCCTATGACCCAGAAGTTAGCAGCAAATTGACCCTAACCTACTTTTCTTAAACAGTATTTATGTGATATTCTGGAGGGAGATTGGGTTATGTTATTACATGTACAAGGGTCAAAATTTCATCCATAAGCAATATACCTATTTTTACAGATAAGGGGTTTATATCTATGACAACATGTGAGGGCAAGCTTTAGAATTCACACACCAAGTCAAACATCTCAATGTGAACTGGAGAAATACTTCCACATTCAATTATCGAAAAATCAGAGAAATGTGCAGTTTCCAGGTTTTTTAACATTAGAAAAATAAACAAAATATTCAGGGATCAAATATACCACTTTTGTAGTTCACTTGGAATATATACATGTTGATGAAGTTCTCTGCAAAGTGCACTTAGGAGAAAGAATTACAACTTGTCATAAACCAATACACCAACAAACAAAACCTCAATGAAATATTGAGAGCAAACAGCACATTAGATGACAGTCCATCATTAGTAGAGATTATATACAAACATACCAGTATAGCAGGACGCAAAAAAGATAACAAAAGACTGCAGCTCTCATCTAATTTGATTTAAAAGACAGTGGATAACAAGTATATATGAAAGTTGGATTTAACTAAATAGAAATGGGTAAAACTAGGTCACTTCAGTTTAATGTATGCTCATCAATGCAGAGCCCACCTATGGAAACAGGATGAAGCCAGGGAAGTGTTTCATTGTGGTTGTTGTTGTTTACACTTGTCATCTAGTGCTGCATAAAGTGGAATCAGGATGTGCCCACAGTAAGCCATTTCAAAGTTTTGCATTTGTCATACTGAGGACAACAAAGCCAGGCAATGTAGCTTTCATTATGTTGAAACCTGGATAAAGGGACTCCAAGCTTCCCTCCATCCTAGCTTGCAATGGTGACAGGCCAAGTCCTTTATATTACAGGGAAATCTGAAGGATTAATAAAATCTTCTTCTTGGAATGCCGGTGGAATTGAGTGTTTGGGAAATTGCAATATACTGCTTATTGCTTTAGGAAAAAAGTAGACAATCCCCCTGAGTAAGAAAGCCAACAGCAGCGATTCTGTTTTGTGACCCAGATTCAATTGTAGGTAGTGGTGACAAATGTATGAACTGGCCGATGTTCAAAAAAAAGTTAATTTTTGAAGAGGAACATCTTGAAGAGTATAGGGACTAAGGTCTTTCTTAGAATAGGAGTATTAACTGAGATTGTCTATATTGGACCCATGAGCTTTAGAAGTAAATTAATCTGCTAGTCATAATTCTTCCAAAGTTACCTCTGTAACACCCTTAAACATTTTTCTTTATAGTCATAAATAGACCCTAAAAATCTATCCCTAAGAGGAAAAGAAAATGTTTTAAGTGGAATTTGTGCTCCCTGAGTGGAATTCTAAGACTGAAAATAGACACCATTTACCTTCATAGATCATCTTTGACTCTTTGATAACACAGCCCCAATGCAGGACACCAGTGTCACACATTCCACAGCAGGTTTCTCATCTCTTAGGAACTCCTTCACATAAGCTAAGCTTATGTGAGACCAGTGTATTATAGCTATAAAAAATTGAAGAATATTAAACAAAAATCAAAGTAATTCCAACTATGTACAGAGCCTCCCCCCCTCTCTGCCCCTCCTCTCTCTTCTTCTCCCCCACTGGCCCCGCCTGTCTGTCTTTCTCTCCCTCTCTGTACTGAGTTTGAACTTAGGGCCTCAAACCTTCAACTCTGTCAGTCAGGGCTAGCCCTCTGTCACATGAGCTATGCCTTCACTTTTGGCTTTCTATTGGTTAATTTAAGATGTGATACATACATATTTATAGATATAAATATCTATCTATATAGATATATTTATATACATAGATATACACTATTAATGTCAAAGACATAAATCATATGCCTCTTTCAATTATAATCAAACAATAAGCAGAATTTATTTAAAAAGGCACTACCTTCTCTGAATAAATCATACTTTGCAAACAAACACTAGAAGTAATTTCTCAATGTGATACAAGGTGTTTACCATGAAAATAAGCTTTAAGTAGAAAGCACAACTCTACTCAGAGTCCATTTATTATGTTTTGCACTTTGTGTGTGCCTAAAAATAAACATAAGTAATTTATATCATAGTAATCTATGCAAGTTTATTTTTAGCAAGTTATTTGTCATAATCAGTGGTGCCCATTGTGTAAAAAGTCATAGCTTAAGTAAATTTAAAATGAATACACAGAATAATTTGAACATTGTATGTAACATTGTCTTTTTTATTTTTTATTTTTGTCTGTCATGGGGCTTGAACTCTGGGCCTGAGTGCTGTCTCTTAGCACTTCAGCTCAAGTTTAGAGCTCTACCACTTGATACACAGCATCACTTCCAGTTTCCTAGTGGTTTATTGGAGATTAGAGTCTCATGGACTTTCCTGTCCAGGCTTGTTTTGAACCGTGATCCTGAGATCTCAGCCTCCTGAATAGCTAGGATTACAGACGTGAGATACCAGTGCCCAGCCAACAGTTGTCTTTTGTTGAGACCATCCTCATAATATTTGCTCCAACATTTTTAAAAATATGTATATTTTTGGCTTAAATGTTTTCTTCTTGCGTTTTTTTCTTAAACATACTTTAAAAAGGAAAATTTGTTTGTATTTTTACTTTTTATACTTTTTGTACATATTGTTAGGAGTCAGTCATTTTAGTGATCTCAGATAACCAAACTAGCCTTCAGAACATTCTATCCTAAAATGTTATTTTTACTGGTCGAATTACTTTTTAGCTTTCATGTTTCTTTGCTGAATAGGACTAGTATCTTGTGCTATCTGAGAATAGATAATGTATTGTAGGATTCTTTGTGTCCAAGATTATAATGGAAATGCTCACCATGCATTATGTTACTTAATATGAATGTCTGAAGAGCTGAGTCTCATATACGAGGGTATGATTGATAGCATGTGCTGATTCAAGATTTTGAATAAATTGGTGTCTACAAGAATTTCTTAAGAAATCAAAAATATTTTAACGTAATCTTAAGTTTTCAAGTAGTATATTTGAAAGTTATTTTAAATATTACTTCAGTAACAAGGAATTTAAAAGCCATATTTGACCTTCTCTTCTGATCTTCTGTTTAATATTTTCTGATCTTCATAAGTGTTCTTGTTAATTACTATCTTAATTTAGGTAACTAGCTTCCCATGTTATCCTATATGAAGGGAAAAATTGCACTCTAGTACAAAACTCACAGACAAGTTATCTGACCTGAATTCTGATCTCTGTGTGATCCTTTTTCATAAATTAAGTGAACACAACTATGCAAATATGTATCTGTGTATTTAAACCCTGCTCTCTCTGTACTCAGCTTACAAGAACTCTAGGTGTTAGATCTGCATCTGTGTGAGCTTACTGTTTAAGTCTTTAGGTGGTAGTTCACATTCTTACCCAAGATTTACTCAAAACTAACAAGGTTCCAGAAAATTGTTTAATCTTAGTTCATGAATTTATTGTACACACTGTTCAAACTAGGCTTCAATAAAGATTTAAATGAGATTAATTTGTTAGATTTATATAGAGTTTCTGAAAAATACAGCTTCTTAGTCATCATTTTTTAAGCTATTGAGGGAATTTAGAGACCTGACAGGGTTGCCACCAAGAATGTCCTCTATAACTATATTAACATTACAAGAACATTATACAAAGTACACAATTGGAAAATAATACACACCTAGAGATTTCAGTCATGAGTAGAGATTGCCTGTGGAAAGAAACAGTTTTAAGATTAAATATCATTTGTGTCTGATTTTTGTTAATTCATTAGTTTTATTATGCACTTGGAAATTGTCATTAAAACATTTGATTTGTCAGTATGACTAGAGGAAATTTAAAGGAGCATGTATCAAAACTTACACAACACAAGTTGTTTATTTTTATTATATTAAATGTTACTAAAATGAAAAAAGTTAATTCATTTATATTATTACAAGTGTGCATCTTAAATGGTTAAACCTAAAGTTTCCAACATCTTTAAATTACAAAAGTTTAGTGATATTCTCCTATGTTCAGCATATAAGGAAGGAAAGTTTATACAAAGTTAAATATATGGTTATTGTTATTTCAAAGAGTAATTTTAAAGCGACCACTTTTAAAATTGCCCAATTAAACATTGACTGGCACCTTTCTTTTTTTCTCTGTTTCTTTTTTTTTTTTTTTGCCATAAGACTTTACAAAGATACAGAATGCTGAGTCTATGTAGTGCTATTTAGAGACTGGTATACAAAAAGAAAGATATTCAAACTGGGTTCCTTATTTGTCTAAGGAAACTTGCTAACCCAATAGGCTAAGTGTATCATCAATGTCCTTTAGTTATTAGAGGCAGCGGAAGTTGAGAAGGCTGCACACATAAGGAGATTAAGGATGGCTTTGCCGAATCAGCATAGTATTATGAACTGACAATCATCTGTAAGAAGACAGCTCATTAGCAATCTAAACCACAAAAACACCACAGAGAACTAAAGATCTCCATAGGTGACAAGGAGCAGAGAGCTGTCAGTGAGCACCGCTACTTCTTCAGCACAACTGACTGTTAAAAGAATGTTAATGGAAGAAAATAGAAGGCCTGATCAATAAAGTCAGCATGACCTTCAAGGTAGCAAGGGATAGCACATACCACACAACTAAGTCCGTGGTTTCTGGAGCAATTAGAACATCCTCTTATTTTGATATTGTGTTATATGAATACAACTGAACATTGCTTATGCAACTTTTAAAATCTAAATATATGTTTGTTGAAAATGTTCTATGTTTGACAAGAATTCAAAGGAGGAATCATTAAGGTGATATATAAAATAGGGAGTTCTTGGGGGAATTTTATACCAAGAAATTAGGACACAAGGGGATTTAAGATACAAGGGAACTTAGAATATAACAAGAAAGTCTAATGGAAGAAAAAGGACATATAATATTTGGATAGTTTTTGATTGAAAGGATAGATATGGCTTGGAAGTTCAAAAAATATCAAATAACAGAAATATTTGTCTTCTACCTTAAATAGCCATAAACAAATATGCACATTGTCTTACTCTGAATGATATAATTCTTTATTTCTTGCAAAGATGTAAATTTTGAGCATAAATTAGAATTAAAGCTGTACTAATAATAACTATGACATGAATAAATATAACAACAAGGAAATGTATTCATGCATATATTTATAAAAATTTAATTGTGTAAATAATTACCTAAAATACTTTTGGGGTAGAAAAAGAAAAGCATATACACATATAGACAAAGTGAATATTATATAGGTAAGGAATGATTGGTGCTTGCTTGTAATTGCAACAGTTTGAGATTGAGAGGAGCACAGTTCAAAGTCAGAATGTGCAACAGATCAACAAGACCTCGTTTTTATCAGTAAACTGAGCTTTGTGGTTTGCATCTGTGATCTCAGCAACATACAAGTCCATATATGGGAGCATCACAGTCTAAGAAAAAACATTCTGGCAAAACTTGTGAGAATCTACCTGAAAACCCACTCAAAATTTAAATAATAAAAAATGAGTTGGGACATAGCTTAAGTGATATATTGCCTGGTAAAAAAGAATAAGGCCCTACAATTCACATGGAAGGAAGGAAGGGAGGGAGGAAAGAAGGAAGGAAGGGAGGGAGGGAGGGAGGAAGGGAGGAAGGAAGGAAGGAAGAAAGGAAGGAAGAAAGGGAGGAAGGGAGGGAGGGAGGGAGGGAAGGAGGAAGGAAGGGAGGGAGGGAGGGAAGGAGGGAGGATGGAAGGAAAGGAAAGGAAGGAGGGAGGGAGAGAGAGAGGGAAGGAGGAAGAAAGGGAAGATTTGTGATGATTCCTCATTTCAAAAGTTGAAATGTTTCTTGACCAGAAATAACAGATGAACAAAGTGACAAAAGTGGCCTTACGATAATAAATATCTTTTGTGATTTGAAAGGAAAATTAAAGCTAAAAATATAGTTACATTCCATGTACTCGCATTTTTAGGTTTGTCTATAAATAAAATACAATATGTTTATATGATTATGAATGAAGTAAAAATATAGTAGTTGATAGGAAATATATATGTATTCAAGGATTAAGTATTATAGTGATTTTTTAATTTGATAGCTAGGATTTTTTTTAGTTCTTTTGTAAAGTCTAAATGACAGTAGAAAGAAACTTTATAGACAAGTGAGAGAACCCTTTAAATCTGAATTAGCTTGGAATGTGAGCAGAAAGTTTATATTTACAGGGAACAACCAGTACTTGTGAATATAAATGGAAAGAGAGATTGCAATGCTAGAAAATTTTCTCAGCCAGTTGCCAATTGCTCATGCTCATAATCTTACCTACTCAGGAGGCTGAGATTTGCAGGTTATGGTTCAAAGCCAGCCACAACAGGAAAGTCCATGAGACACACCACTAGAAAACCAGAAGTGGTGCTGTGCTCAAAGTGGTAAGCACTAACCTTAAGCCAAAAAAGCTCAGGGACAGTGCCCAGGCCCTGAGTTCTATCTCCAGGACCACCACCACCACCAAAGTTTCTCAAATGAATTGACAGGGGTAAAGAAAAACTAATAAAGTTATTGCAATAGTTTTTTCTTCTCTTTTTTCAAAATATTTGAGTTTAAAGTTAGTGCCTAGCTCTGCCACTGAGCTGTTTCTCTAACCTTGTTTTACATCGTAATTCTTAATAAAGGGTCTTATTTCTTGTCTTGCATGTACTTGAATAGTGACCCACCAATCTTAGACTTACCATTGTTGCTAGTATTGTAGGTGTCTGCTACCTCACCCTGATTTTAAGCTGCCTAGCAACATCGTTCAAGTAGTAGAGTGCCTGCTTTCAAAACTCTCTAACAGACAGATACCATCCTCTCTCTCTCTCTCTCTCTCTCTCTCTCTCTCTCACACACACACACACGCACACACACACACACACACACGCACACACACACACACACACACACACACACACACACACACACACAAAAACACACACTGTTATAAGCATGGGATAGCAACCCATTCCAGCAATCAGGTAATTGAGACAGGAGGATGGAAAATCAAATACAGAATTCAGGCTACCATATTGAGAATCAAAAAAAAAAAAAAGAATTGAGATCCTAAAAGCTTTAGGTTATATAATATGTAGCTAATGACATTTGCCATACATGACTTTATATTGAATGATTTATCATTTTTGCCATACATGACTTTATATTGAATGATTTATCCACAAATTTATCATCCTATTATAAAGAAAATAAATCCAGTATATGCTTATATAAGTAGAAATCTTTCTTATTTTTTTATTTGTCATGTGAGAAGAGTGGCAAGATCTATATAAATAATGACAGGCTTGATCCACCATGCTGGTTGGTCTTTATGAATTCTATTTTTTATTTTCTCATTCATTCTTCCAAACTCAAAAGACTTACATTTAGATTCTCTGTGGGTCTGAGTATGTCTTTTCCGTGGCCAGTATCGCAGCAGTGGACGTTATAATGGCATGACATTAAGATTTAGAAAGTATTTAGTATTTAGAAAGTATTTCTTCCTAGTCAGTTTGGGTAAAATATGTCACCAGAAAGTAGCTGTGGTAAATGGCATAGGTGCTGAATTGCTTATGTATATGAATAGCCTAAGAGAGGTTTGGAAATCTAAGTGTGGCTTTGAGATGTGGACTCCTGACATGCCGAGGAGCATTGAAAGGAAAAGTCTGCCTGAGAAGAAGAGTTCTATTTGAGATTATCCCTCAATGGCTATCCGTCAATGTCTTCATAATTTCCAGCATAGGTTCCTTAATTGTCTTCGTCAGTGCTAGAAACTGATTAAATTAGAAGGGAAAGGATGTCCCAGGTCAAAGGTTAACCACATTTGTGGTTCCTAATCTTATCAATCAATATAATAGAGATAACAATGGCATAATATTTGTGTGAATAAAAAAAATCCCAAAGCTCAAATGTAGTAAGATTTTTTTTATGTCTCATTAAACTTGGGAGATAAAAAGAGCATGAAAAAATCGATCCTGCAGTGTCTTTTAAATGTATAAATTTAAATGTCAAAAATGAATATTTGTAGAAATAGCATCCATTTCTTGCATGTGGCAGATGTAAACATTGGAGGAGAAATCTACACCACTCGATAACAGCTGTGTAATTATTAGAAAATAGAATTAAGAGAGTCATTTGTGATTTCTGAAAGCCATCCAATGCATAGTAAGAGTAGACACTACTGCTGCTTTTCTCCCTCAGAAATGACAATAACTGTTTAAAAATAGATAAACTACATAAAATAAATGGGAAAGTTATTTCCTCTGGAGAAATAGGTAAAGCTCACTTCTTTAGTTTAAACTAATGATATTCAATATTCTAGAACATGATTTAAAATAATAATCAGAAAGAGATAGCAAAAGTGAATTTTGCCCTTTTGTTCACCTCTGAATAAAGATGATAAAAGAAGATTGAGAGAAGGAAATCTAACCCAAAGGGAAAAAAATCAGTAATCTTAAGGAGAATGTGTTCAGGAGATTGGGTGGTAACTTTATGTCAAACTGTACTCAAAGTCTTTCCATATTGAAAAATAAAATCAAGTTATTATACAGATAAAACTTTTCAAATGCAGGTTAAGCTACTATAATATTGAAAGAAATTATGTAGTTTTTGAAATTTTCATGTAGATATTAAAATTTTTGTTCTGTTATGCAAGGTCACTTCATTTGTTTTGGAAATAAGAAATGTTACACTCTAACAGAGTGTATATTTTGTGCTTTTTCCTAGTTAAAAAAAGCATTTTCTTTAGGGATTGATAAATGACTTAACTATGCAGATTTTAAATCTATCTATTCCTTTTTCTCCACATGGCAAATATTAGCATGAATATTTGAAAACATTTTTCTACAGATACTTCAATGAAAACCTATCTATTATTTCATATCCCTTATTATGTTCCGGGAACTGATAATGTAGGAGCAGGAGAGAGGGAGAGGAAGAGGAATGGATGAAAGGAAGAAGTAACAGAAGCAAGGAGAGTAGAAAGAATGAGAGAGAGTTAAAAAAAAGAGGGAGGGTGGGAGAGTTAGCCTTTGAATTTTCTATCAAATATTAAGAATTAATCCTTTAGACAATCACAAGTTCAACATGAATTTTTTGGCACATATATATGGGCCCAAAGTCAGACCCATCAAAAAATATCTACCCTCTTTCCGGTGATATAAAATAATGAATTTTAAGGGATTTTAACAAGTCTCCAGATTATTATCTTTATATCAATCTCAATGGCCAGGAAGATGCTTTCTTATTAAAACCAGGCTAGAATAAATATGTCATTTATCTTCTGGCTATTTCATCCAGAAAAATGGAGCACAAAATTCTTCTCCAGATCAGGTATAAAAATAAGTAAGATGGGGTTAGACATAACTGAATGCAGTTTAATGAAAGCAGGCCCACAGCATTCAGAGGTTAAAGAAGCAGTCACCATAAATTGAACAATTTTATTATACCCGTATTTTCTCCATTATCATGAAATCAAGTCTCTGTCTAAAATTGATTACGTAATCAGCACTCTATTTCTCTATCATTGAAAAGATTAGCTGCTTCTGAACTTGGAGGAAAATCTGAATCTGCCCTTCCTATCACCACTTGGAATTTGGAGAGAAAGCTGGTAGGGCGTGTTGCAGGACAAGTGGGAAGATGAAACTCACCTTCCCAATCAGGTTGCTGTGCTCATTTTCAGGATCCTTCCAAAGAGAACACTTTCTGTACTGTTTCTAAACATCAGAAACTTGTACAAGGGGATTACAATTTAATATATGCATGTAAGTATCCAATACTTCTCAATCAGTCTTCCCTTTGAAGTCATTGTACCTCATCTCATTTGTCACCACTCCCCAACTCATTTTACATTTCCTGCTTCCTTTACTATATGTGTGTATTGAGTCCTGTTGCTTTGTATGTTCTCTGTTCTCTTTTTCATTCATTCAGACCTCTCCCTGTATAGCCCCCATATCCAAACCTGTTTCATCTTCCTGGTATTAATTTTGATATGATTGTTTAGTGTTTACTCCATGGAGTTTCATGCCAATATAAACTAGACTTAATTGTGTATATAAGCATAAACCCTTCTATGTGTTTGTATGATAGATTACATAGTTGGTCTACATATACATTCAAAGGAAAAGTGTGTCCTTTGTCTTTGTCTTACTTTGTTCCTGATAAGAATTCCAGATCCATCCAATACTCAGCACATGTTGTAATTTCATTCATACCCAGCAAATATGATTTCCTCATGGCTGCATAAAATTCTATTGTCTACATAAACCCTGTATTTTGAGTCCTTCATCCAGTATAGGACATCTGGTTCAATATAACTTGTCTATTGTGAAAGGCAGTGTACTTCCCAGAGGTGTGCAGGGCCTTTGTTGTACAATACCTTGCAAACGTTCAGATAAATGCTCAAGAGTTGTCATGAGTGAACCTTTTCAGAAGCCCCAGCTGATGGTGCTGTGCCTGCACAGAGGCTACCAGGGAAATAAGTGATTCTTCATCAGAGTCGCAGCACCCAGCCAGCTTCTACGGAAGGCAGTAATCATTGTCTGTTACATATCGCTGTCAGTAACAGGGCACTATTCCAGGAATCATTGGGGGAAGAAGCCGGGCCAGGAAGGAAAATGTGTAAATGTGGTCAAAAAGGTTTCCCGAAAGTCATTTTCCTTTCATGAAATAACATTTAAAATCCTTCTGCCTATATTTAGAAACTTCTGAGAAATGATTATGTGGTAAATCCCTGTAGCTTTAACAAAAATCACACTTTAGCAAAGAAAAAGAGAGAAATGATAGTAAAATAACATGAAGAATGTACATGTATTGCAGCTGGGAGCCAGTAGTTCATGCCCATAATCGTAGTTACTCAGAAGACAATGGTTCAAGATTAGCCTGTGCATAAGTCTATGAGGCTTCACATTAACCACAAACAGCAGGGCAAGATGACAAGCAAAACTGATAATCCCTCTTCTTTTAATCAATGAATTAATGCTATCTCCAAGTAGACAAGGATCACTATACAATATGTAGATCCAGTTTCCTTAAAAATATATAAGCCAGTATCCTTATGCTTTCACATTTTTGCCTTTCTATCTTCAGTAGGAATCAGGATGCACTGTCTCTGCCCAGATCATATTCCTTTTCTCTTTCTCCATTCTCTCCTCCTCCTGTTCTACCTTCTGCTGCCTAATACCTTTTATTCTTCTTTTATCTTCTTCTTTTTTAAGTACTTATTATTTTTGTAAAATTGATATACAGATGGGTTAGAGTTACATAAATCAGATAACGAGTACATTCTCTTTCTCCCAGTTTTCCCCTCCTGCCCACACCCACAAGTTTTGGTCCTGGGGTTGCTGGAACTTTGGGCCTAGGCTCTGTCCGTCAACCCTTCAGCTCAAGGTGAGCGCTCTACCATTTGAGCCACAGTGCCACTTCTGGTTTTCTGGGTGTTTTTTGGAGATAAAGAGTCTCATGGAAGTTCCTCGCTGGGCTGGCTTTGAACCCTGATACTCAGATATCAGCCTCCTGAATAGCTAGGATTATAGGCGAGATCCATGGTAGCCTGGCTCCCACAAGTTTTTTGTTTTGTGTTGTTTTGTTTTCTTATAGTACATTGTCATCACCGGTCTAGTGAGTACCACTACTGCATTTGTTCACCCTTTATCTCTCTATTTCTGTACCCACATTGCCCTCACAATCCCAGATAAATGAACAAATAATACAAAGGAAATGAAAACAAAAATAGCCACAAAGAGAAAAAGAAAACTTTTTTTTCCATTGCCTGGAGTTAATTTCAATAAATATTATTTAATAAGGTCAGATTTGAGCCAATTAAATAGACCCATAACAAGTAATGAATTTGAAATGGTAGAAAAACCTTCCACCTTTATGTTCGTAAGAGTTTTCATGAGTATAAATAACCACCTGCCACACAAACCCCTTGCATTTACATCTTAGTGTTTAATTTCTGTCTCTTGTTCTGGGGAAAAAAAAAGATTTGTTCACATTATATCTTCAGCAATTAACCTAAAATATCTAGTTTTACCAGACAAACTGGGAAAGTAGAAAATGTTTAAAATGAAATTATTCCAAATTTATGATTCAACCTTATATGAATCATATATTTCTATATTCTTAGTCTCTTTACATTTATGCCAAAATATACAATTTTATAGACATTTAGAAACTTTAGAAACCATATCTACATATCTACATAATTTCTATGTTGGGGATTCATGTAGTAGTGCACTAGATTCAAACATAAAAAGCTTTTTGTTTGTTTGTTTTTTGCCAGTCTGAGGTGTGAACTAAGGGTGCAGGTACTGTCCTTTGGCCTTTTTACTCAAGGTTATCACCGTACTATTTGATACATAGCCTCACCTCTTAGGTTTTGCTGATTAATTGACGATAACAGTCTCATTGACTTTCCTGCCTAGACTGGCTTTGAACCACAATCCTTAGATCTTCAGCTTCTTCAGTATCTAGGATTACATGCATAAGCTACTGGCATTTGATTATAAAGTGTTTCAATTGTGTAATAAATGAGGTCAAATCATTAATGTGTGTACTGTAGGGTGGTAAAATGAATGCAACCAGCCTAACTGCTAAGCAAATGCTTGTAGATTCTGAGTTAGGAGAACCAAGCAAGTCATTTGAAGTATTAAAATTAGACTCTTTGTACAATTGCTGGATGTTATTGTTGATAAATTTAAAGAGTAAACTTGACTTATAATGAAAATAGATATGTTTGAATGCAATCAAGCCAAATTATTTTCCAGTCCAAAAACAGATCATGTGGGTTCACATAATTTTTGTGTGCTCACATTACCATATGTTTCTGCAGACATTTTTCCTAGAACCCTGTATGTTATTATACTTACCTTTCAGTCTCCTTCCTTCAGTGATTTGCCTATCAAACAAGTGTTTTCCAATGCCAGAACTTACTTTATATCAATTTTATTTTATTTGAATCAGTATCAGAAACCCATCTGAATCTCAGTCTTCTGATATTATGATTTATTTTAATGCTTTTTATGAAACTATTTTATATGTAAACTACATATATATAAATATACATATATGTTTCATCTTAAATAAAACTTAAATATTGTAGGCTTAGCCACCTAAATCATTATTTAGAGCAGATTTTTTGAAGACTGTTCAAAATGACTTGAGGATTTGGGAATGAATTAATTCACAATTTAGATGAAATCCAGAAGAACAGTTAGCTCTACTGCAAAGTAAGAACAATTTCTCTGAAGGCTGATTCCCCAGGGTTTATGTCTTCCTCTGGAAGCAATGAACTAGGTTTTCTAGTTCTCAGTTCCTTCTAGCTGTGTCATTCATATGAAAGAGAAAATTTCTCAGAATTTCTATCATTCCTCTGTTATAAAGTAGCAGAAAATTTGAAATAAGTGGCAAATCTTTATCTAGGCAGGTAGAAAATTTTCCTTAATTTTGATACAAAATTTAATGTTGTAGAAGTGCATATATATGAAAATATTTCTCCTCCCATGTTATTATTTTTATGTTCTTATAAATTATACACCTCTGGGTCGGAATGCTGTTTGAAATATGTGCATATATATATGTTTTTTGTATCATATTATTAATCACTAATTTATATATCTTAATTTAACTACAATCATAAGTTAAAGCAATCTTTTCCCCGTCTTTATAAAAAACGTTTTAATAGGACACACATGGTCTTGTCATTTACCCCAGGTTTGACAATGCAAATGTGAACAGCAGCAACAAAGGACTGTATATCTTCGAAGCTTAAAATTGTTTTATCTGGCTTCTTATAGAGATCGGTTTTCAATCTGGAATATAAACAACAAATGCCCCCACACACACACACACACGCGTGCGCACACACACACATTAATTTAATGAGCAATCCTAGGAAGGAAGTTAATTTTATTGAGAAGATTCCCCACAGAGAACAATCTGAAGTCAGGATTTTCAAGATAAACATTTTTTTGGAAAACAAAAGTGAGTCAGAGTATGTCAGGATATCCCAATGAGAATATCTAAGTCTCATTCAGGTGGTGAGTTTGGAAGGAAGCATTTAGCTGTAATTGAATTCCAACAGAACAGATGTAGCACTAGGGAGATATATGTATATGTGTGTGTGTGTGTGTGTGTGTGTGTGTGTGTGTGCGTGTGTGTGTGTGTGTGTGCTGTGGGACGGGGAGGGGGACATACATGACCTAAGCCACATTAGCAGTGGAATATATGATAGAAGTAATAGATACGAATAAAGTAAATTAAACAGAAAGGGCTCAGGAGGGAAACATTTGGGAGAAAATGAGGCAGGGGGATAAAAGCTAAAAATGTACTCATTACCTGACTTATATAACTGTAACCTCACAGTATATCACCTTTACAATAAAAATTAAAAAGACCAACAACAAGTAAATTGAGCTTTGAGAACTAGTATTGTTACATATTGGACAGCCTTCTTATCCCCTCAAAATCAATAACCAACCACAAGAATACAAAGACTGATTCTTACTTCTTGGAATTCTACTTGAGAACAAACATATTTGAAAATTTGTTTTACTTGCAGCTCATTCTCTGAGATGATGTTGATTAAAACAAAAAGGCCAGGTGTCAGTGGCTCATGCCTGTAATCCTAGCTACTCAGGCAGCCCTGGCAGGAAGCTCTGTGAGACTGTTATCTCCAATAAACCACCAGAAAATTGGACTTGACGCTGTGGCTCAAGTGGTAGAGTGCTCACCTTGAGCTAAAGAGCTGAAGGACAGAGCCCAGGCCCAAAGTTCAAGCCCCATGACTGACAAAATCAAAACAAAACAAAAACAAAAAACCTTCATTTAAGGCCAAATAGTTTGGAAACACATCTACTTCACGAGCAGGAATTACTGTTTATGTCTTTATACAGTGGATGAAGTTCAAAAATATATACCTTAAAACCAAATATGATTAAATTCTTTGCAAATAAAAAAGTTCTTAAAAGGGTTTTCTGTGGCTACATTTTGTTTATTAGAAATATGTATTAATTGAAATAAGAAAATATTATTTCCAGTGCTCTAATTCACAAGCATGAGGTTTTCAAATGTCATTTTCTGCTGCCCATAATAATATTATTATCTATCATATTAAGTCATACAATTTGCAGTCAATTAAGGTGACACACTGTGATCAAATGTTCAAAAGCATTTCAAGCAGAGTCACCATTATTGGACACTTTAGGGAAAATTGTCTTATAGAATTTGATTTGTGCTTTCTTAAGAAATCTCAGATCCTGATTTTCTTAAGCTGCATAGAATTTTACTTTCTTATTTATTCTTTGAATGAGATAAAAGGGTTGAAGAAGGGAACATAAAATTTCCAACAACAGTTATCCAAAAATTTGGCTATATTTTTACCCACTCCTCATTAAAGCTAATTACAAAAAGTTCTCATGAAGATATATTCAATAGACCAAGTCATTAGATTTTTCTAATAAATGAATAACTTACTTTTGTGCTTTATCAATTTATGTAAGGTATCAGAAAACAAAGAAATATATGTTTGGAATCACCAATTTGAAACAACAGGTTTCATCTTTTCATATTAATGTACCAGGTCTTCAAGCAACACAAATTCATTCCCCTCATTTACAACAAAGGCCAATGACAGTCACAAAACATCTTCAATGCATTCTAGGTATACAAGTATATATGACATTTCTTGGGAAACTATATCTCATTGAGTGACTAATTTTTGTGTCAATGTGGATGATTTAATTGTACATTCCTCAGTTATGTAAACACTTATAGTAAGTGCATCTGTGAAAAAACATTTCCAATTGTAAGGTATTTGCTTGGGATAATACAAATAATACCAGAATTTGGATGATTTATGTTAGAAATATATCTCACACGCCTAGTTGCCAGAAGTGAGGAAGCACCTCTCTGGATTGCAAATGATTGTTTCCTCGTATAGTGAAAAAAGAAGAAAAGGATTCTCTGGGTGACTTTAATTAGGAAGCTAATGTCATTCATGAAAACATCAACTAAAGTTTTTGAGGCCAATTTATGGGATGCAGTAAACAAAGGGAGCTACACCTAACTTAGTTCCCTTTCTTTGTTCACCAACTAGGACAGTAAGAAATATCCAGAATCCAGTTTACTGAGCGTTGCAGGTCTGGAATAATCTCTGTGATTCCACGCATGAGAACAAAGACATCTGACACAGAATGGACAGACAAAAGACACCAATGAGAAACCTCAGGAAACATAATTTCCTAAATCCATTGGAAGAATGAAAGATTAAATATTATTTTTAAAAGTTGGAGTGTAAATAACCAGTATGAAATATGTCAGTTAGTTTACATTTATCAGAGATAAATGTTACATATTGGAAAGCCTGCTTTTACCCTCATGAAAACAGTCATCCAACCTTCTTTAAAGAAAAAGAGAAATGGCATTCAGTGAGCGAACAACACCCAACCTAATAGTCTTAATTCAAAAGTTCTTTAGCATGATGAGAATACTGTTGCAGCTGTGATCTCGGCTGGACTTAGAAGTAAGCACATCTCATCCTGACTATTGCCAGGAAACATTGATAAGAGCATCACCACTCACGCTAACCCAGGCTAAAAGGTAGGCACTAATCTTAAAAGTATCCTAAGAAATTAGGGCTACAAGTTTGGTTCATCAATAGAACATCTAGCAAAGGTAGGGCATTGAGTTCATACTCCAGTACTAAAAAGGAAACAAACAACAATCAAACCAAACAGAAATATACACAAACAAATAGTCAACACAAGCAAAGCCCAATTAATTCTGGCCATGTAAGATCCAGGATAAATACAACAGTATAAATTGTTATGGGGAAAAGTTGAAGACAAGAACAAATGGAAAATATATTTAGATTTTTATTATATAATTACAATAAGTATTATTATCATTAGGATGATTAATTAGTTGCACAAAAGGGATAAATTCCCATGTCAGGTAATGAAACAGTACTGAAGTAGTTTCTGACCAATAAAGTTTATGATATATTAATCTGCCACTTACTTGAAACCACACACATATATCCAAGTTTGTTAAAGAGCAATTGTACTTAAAACTAATTTATAATATCATCACAAGCAATAGCTAACCATAAAAAGTACTAATTCATGTTTTTTGTAATATAATGCTTATTTTAGTAGACATTGAAAAACATTGACTCCTAAAACAACAATGGAAAGGAGATACTCATTTTTTTCTTTTCTTTCTGAAATATGTTTATTGAGTTCTAAGGGATTTTTTTTTCACATCAGTGTCTCTTTTGGTAGATGTAGGCAAACTCAATATACACATTCCTGAAGCAGGTTTCCAGGGACTAAGCTAACTGTACTTTCTCCATCAACTGTCAAACAATTCAAGACACAAGATCCCTGGCCACTGGTAACACTGAAAATGGCAGCTTGTGTTCATGTCAACTACTAATGCAAGCCCTATTCTCCAGCAGTCTTTATAGCAACTTAAATTTTCCTGTGGTGACTGGTATTATTTTACTAGTCCAAGCATTTTTCATTATTACTGTCATAATGCAATTGGGCAGAATCCCAGTTTCTTTGATTGCAGAGGAGGGAATTTATGTTGTTATGAAAACTATCATCTTGCTATGCTTGACTTTCCATTTGTCAATTTTAGTGGGAGTGTTCATCACTTTTATAAATTATTAATTAATCTCATGAATTCTGATATGTATTATGATCATTTATATTATCTAAAGAAAATCATATAGTTAGGCTTTGACTTTGACTCAAAGTCTTTATTTGAGAGTTGGAAGTCTGTTGTGCTTTTATACAGATATCTCAGTTTTCTATTTTATGTACTTGCTTATTATTTTATTAATGTATTTGTCTGTGTTTATGGTGACTGTTTAACAAATGACTTGGTAGGGTTATATTTTATAGATGCCTATGTTTCTTGGATCAGAACTATTCCGGTCCATTTTTTCTTTTGTTTCTTTTTGCTGTTGTATGAGAGGACAAGAGTCACAAGACACTATGTTGGTAATGAACGTTACAACTTGAGGTGGAGGGGAGTCGGGGGAGAAGGAAAGTGGAATAAACAAAGGAGGGGGTAACATTCTACAAGAAATGTACCTATTATCTTACTTATATAACTGTAACCCCTCTGGCATCACTTTACAATAAAATTAAATTAAATTTAAAAGGTCTTGGAAGCTTGAAAGGATATTTATTTCTCAGAGCTTTGCAGGCTGAGAACCCAATGTAAAGATGTCCATAGTTATAGCTAGGTAGTCTTTATTTCTCCCTCTTCCATTGTTTACCCTTGTTATATTACACAGAAACTGTCAGCCAGGAAAAGACCACACACCTCCACACTGGGATCTTGGACTTCCCAGGATTTAAAAGGTGAGGAATAACTTTCTATGGTTTAAGTCACCTTGCCTGTGCTATTTTGTAGCATTTCCATCAAACTATACACTGTAATAATGTTTTCATTATCAATGCTCACATATTCAATACAGAATACGATAGCGATGGGTTAAAAGAAAAACCTTCATGGATAATTAAATGGTAAGATAACACTTCAGTTTGACTGAGTTTAGACGGCATCATAAAATATATCAGGGTACACTAGAGGCACTTGGAGAAGAGATGAAATTGTTCATTATCCTGAATTTATTCCCCTCCAAAAATCACATAAAGTTAAATGGAAAATACAAACAAACATATTCAACAGAAAAGGGAGATAATATAAGCACTAATAAAACTTTAGCTGATTATATATGAAAAAATAGCCTGAGTAAACCAATATTAATTGAATTAATCTATACTTGGATATGTTACTTATTTTATATGTGGAAGCATGCTTGGATTTATAAATGTGTAATCAAATTGATCTCTCATCCAGTTTACAATGTTTTCTTTTATTTCATAGATTTTAGTGTATGTCTTAATCCTACCTTGTGTGAAAGCAGTTGAATAGTCCTCCTAAAATTTATTGATTCATTGATTTTTAATGTGCTGGTCAAAGTTGATATAAAAGGTGTTCTGGTGAAAGAGGTTTGCTGATTTTGTCTTATGTCTTTGTAAATATACTATTTTGATCTCCTGATAACTAAACTACCAGGAGAGTATGATCTGTGGATTAGTCTTAACCGAATGGCATAGATTAGGACTGCATACAGTAAACAGACCTAAAATCTATAGATTTATTGGATATGACTAGCAGGAAAATGTCACAGGATCCCTGAAATCATCTGAGTATAAAACAAGCATCCTTCATAATTCAAACTGTCTTGTTGAGTGTGGTGACCTATAAATGACACCGGGTGACTTGGCTTGTCCTTCATGTCAGAAAATATGTCCAGTGTGAGGACAAAACAGGACAGGAACCACACAGATTATTCATGATTTCTCTCAGAAAATTACTTCTGCTCCTTCTAATATTCTATTCTTATGGATTATTAGAAATATTTAATGCTAGTCTTTTGTCAGATCTCTGATTTGTGTCATATCTGACAACTTAATTTTTATGTTAGCTAACACTGAATTTTTGTGAACAGGTTTGCTTTCTAGACTCATAAATCAAAATGACTAGGAAAACATTTGATCATTTAGAGTGCAGATACATAAATGCTGGACAGATACAATGGCTGAACAACTGTCCACCTACTCCAAACATGAGGCATGTGGAGGAGGAAACTTACATCAGAATAAACTTATCAAGATGATTAGTAATAGAAAAAAATACTGAAAATGGATAAATAGAGGCTTAGGAGGGATTAAAGGAGAAGTAGCAATGTTTGTTTTTATTTCCGCTACTCATCAAAAATAATCAGCAAAAATGGGATACAAGTATGAGTTTCATACCAGTTTTCTTTCCCTGGAAAGGTTTGACTTTTTTTTAACACTCTATATTTGGGTAGGCAACATAGAAAGTTAATTAGATTATATGTAGAAAGTGAGGTTTAAGTTGCTGGATAATTTTTAGACTTTCCCTGGAAGAATCATCCTGGACCATATTAACATATATTCTTACAAGTACTATTCACAACAGGGTGTCACGATCATATCTGTAATCACAGCATTCGGGAATTTCAGAACTCAGTTGACGAAAGAAATAATGTGTCCTAATCTATTTTATAAACTTTTCAGGACAAGTGTGAATGTCTGTATATCAGATAAGCTTTTCTTTCATGCAGTCTCCTACCAATGTGTATTCAGCACTGATTGAATTTATTTTCTGCTACAAGAGAGTTTAAAAAAATACTCTAAGCTTATCTCAAAACTAGAAAAAGTGAATATTTTTATTATTACTGATTTAGTAATATGCTACATTATATATATTTTTTAAATTACTAGATTTTTCTCAAATGTTCACTAGTTTAAAGAATCCTAGTGTAGTGGGCTTTATATTTTCCCCCCAAAGTCTTCGCGTTTGTGCAGAACAACGAAATATTTTAGAAAAAAAAAGAATAAGACACAAGTTTCCTGTACTGAGTGAGAACTATGTATAGGAAAGGACAGTACTTTAGGCACTGAGCCATTTGTAAAGCAGAGATTGCCTTTCAGGCTACATTGAACTGTGGAAAATTCTAGAGTTTATAAAAGTGAAACATCATTCTCATACTTTGGGTTCAACCAGTCTTTTATGTACAATCTCCTACAACAAACAAATCAATAATAGAATCTCTAGCTACCCATGGACTCTGATTCAGAGTGTTTCTTTGATTCCAGCAGACCTAAGTATGAAGGGTAAAAATAAAATTGATTAAGCATCCAAAATGACTGATGTGTAAGAACATATCAAGTTATTGCAAGTCACAAGAAGTTCCTAATATATATGTTGAATAGTCAACCAAAAGATGATTTATTTAGTAAGTAGACCATACCATATATAAACATTTGCATTGGAATAGCAATTCATTATATCATAAGTTCTCCAGAAAAATTTTACAATAGTATACAAATGTAAAGGTTTAAACAGAATTCGCATGATTTTTATTGGTTTATTTAATTTTAATTAGTGTAAGCCTATGCTGAGGATTAGGAACTGCCCTTGAGCTTTTTAGCACAAGGCTAGAGCTTTATTAGTGGAGCCGCTGCTCCACTTCGAATTTATGTTTGCTAACTCGAGGACTTTCATACTCTGACTGGCTCCAACTTGTGATCCTCAGATATCAGCCTCCTGAGTAGCTAGGATTGCAGGCAAAAGCCACTGGTGCTCAGCATGATTTATATTTTTATTATCATTATTTGTGCATTATTCATGAATTTTGACAACTTTGATTGTGCAGGATGATTCATTGTTTCACAATCATTGCTCCTTGTGTACACTATTCTGATTTGACTCTGGAGTTCAAATCTGTGCTGTCTAGCCAGGACAGGTGCAGAGCGCTAATTAATTTTAGAGTTTATTTTCCATACATTCAGGCCATTGGATGAGCATGGTACTTCTTGTCAAGAGGAAAATCTCCTCGAACAGGAACAGAAACTAATATGGAAAGTGATTTGTGGAGATAGATTTTTAAAATATTCCATTCATAGGTATTTGTTCATCCCCAAATGCTTTAGACAAGAATCATTTTGCTGTGGACATTCAATCATTAATGATAACCAGTAAACTGATACATAGTAGAGAAAAATATTTCCAGAGATGAATAACCCATATTGAAATATACTATTTGATATTGCAGTTAATTCAAATTATTCTTAAAGATCTAACATACAGTAATCCTGAAAAAAGTAATTTTATGGAATTTACTTATATAAGTAAATGAACAATTGTAGATTTTCAAAGAGTCTTTACGAAAAAGAAAGATTTTTAAGACAATTCATACCACTGCAAGGACTCCCAATATCATTATTTCATTTCTAAGAATCACTGCTGCTGCAACAATTTGGATTCAGTCAAGTGTACTCACAAACATGAAAGTTAGATTTTGAAGCTCCTATTCTAGCCAAGTATAAACTGAGAAGATCATTTTCAGGGCATGCATTAAGGATCTAGAACTGTTTGATACCAGCTGTAGGATGCTTTTGATTATTTTTTGAAATATTTAACCTTCAGTAATTACAAACAAAAACCCTAATTTTAATAAGTACTGTAAAAATTATAATCTAGAAATATTTTTATTCACGGAGCACTTATCTAGCACAGGATATTTTGAAGGAAGCTATTAATTTAAACAATTATTTCACAATCTCACAGATATATTCCACAAGTGAAATATAATTTTATCAAATGGGTGAAAATTTACAGTGCTTTATATTCACATTTTACTGTAATCTAGAAATATATAAATTCACTTCAAAATATAAAGTCATCATTTTTTCTGAAAATGGTAGCCATTGTTTATAATTTATTTGAAATGCAGAATTCATTGCTGACAACATGAAATCAAATAACAATTGTGGAAGGATTCAGAGAAAAAGAAATTGTGTGCACTAGGGTGGGAATATCAGTCACTGTGGACATCACTCTGTAGTGAAACAAAGAAAACAAAACACAAAAAATTACTACAATATTCCGTTCTACCATTTTTGAGTATACATGGGAGAAATCAAAGTCAGCATTCAATAGAGAAAACTGAATAAACACAGGTATTGTTTTGCTACTATACAGAATAGTCAATATAAACTCATTGGTAATCAATAAATAGAAAATAGGTGTATATACATAATGAGATAATTTTTCATCCATTAAAAAGAACAAGATTCAGTTCAAGAAAATATGTGGACATAGAGCTCAGGAAGAAAATTAGAGTATATTCTTGGTATCTTAAGTTATATGAATCCAAGACTATCATTGAGGTGAATGCATGAATGTTCAAATTGCATAGAGTTCACCAAATCCGTGGACTTTTCAACGATTTTTTTCATACCTCTGCCCAACTTCCACTAAAGACAATAATGCTTTGCAACCGGTCTGAAATATTTGCTCTATATTTAAATTAAGCCTATTGCATGTCCTGTTGGGAATTGAGAGGAGTACTATAATTTTATCCAGCTTTTTAGAGGCATCGGTTTCTCTTTATGAGACATGTTTTCACAAAATTAAAGATAAGGGAACAGTCAGCAAATTACACAATAGTTGAAACAGGAGTGATGACAGGCAGGTGGAGATTCTCCACCTCAGATGAGCTGAGTAAAGCACATGTGAAAATTGAACATTTTAGGTTGTCAAAATAGTTTTCTTTTTTTTATTTTATTGTTTTTATTATTGCAGTTGGCAAAAAAAAATGTATAACAAATCCACCACTAAGGAAGTTCAGTGCATTGTAAGTTTATATTCATATGTGGAATGATGATTTTTTAAAAAACTATCAGGAAAACAGCAAAGAACAGTGCAAGAAGGGATGAGGGCAAAAGAGTGATAAGAATGAGTACAACACAACTGTTTAGCACACAGTTATGAAAATAGAATAATGAATGCATCAAAATTTTAGAACATAAAGATGCAAGAAAGTATAATGTTCAAGTAAGTATGATAAAGTTACAGAATATGTATATATGTATATATAAAAATACCTAAATGCAATTCTTTGTTCAATTAAAATGTGCAAATTTTTAAAAATCCTCTTGAAGTATCAAGAACTTAGTTTCCAATAGAATATTATTTTTTTCTGATTTTTAATGAAATATTTTGGTAAACAAAGAGAATATGTCACAAGGGAACTCATTATTATATACATAAGACTAAGTAAATAAATGAAGATTAACAGAAAAATATTTTACATTTACTCGTACTTCATGTGGCACCAAGGAAAAAAAGAACATGCTAAATTATTTTTAACTTGTGACAGTAATTATTTAGTAACTTGAAATGCTAAATTATTAGTGTCACTGTCATTTATGTTCATTATTTCTGTAGACAAATACAAAACTCTTAATACAGCAAACATTGAATATTTGCCAAAAATGATGTATCATTTCAATGTTTTTAAAGACAGAGCATCTGCAGATTATGGAAACAATCTTACTTCAGCACCTGGTACCAGAGAGAATTTAAATTTTGCTTTACTGAAATTGTGTAGCTGAAAGACTGCAATGAGATTGCTCTTAAATAGCAGTTGTTTCAGACGATAGCCATCTTTTGTGTGTGTGTGTGAGATTCACTTACCATCAATAATGTTAAATAAAAAGGAAGAGATCTCTGAAGAGAGTTAGTTCACATGGACATTAAAAGATAGAACTAGGTCAAGACAGTCACTATGGGTATTTTTACTAAGTTGTGCAAACCAGGCAGACATACAACTTCCATAATCAGTGTGTGTAGCCAGGGTTACAAGTGACTCAACATAAATAGACCTCTATTTTTTCAACATTTACTGCATAGAATTTTAGAATGGCTAAAGGGGAAAAACATCGTACTCCAGTAATTGAGGAATTGAATCTGTTTTATTGAGAGTATGACCTTTGACTAAATGAGGACAGATTATTCTATCATGCAACTCATATAAAAACATGATGCTACATAAGTATCTTATAGAAGCCAATATTATCTTTGAATTTGAAAGGCTTAGTAAGACAATAAATATTACAACTAAGTATAACATAAGCAGACAATCCTAATTAAATTAACATTTAGATACTCTTACATATACTGTAAGAGATTTCTCAATGTTCCAGTAAATAAGGACTTCATGTTTGTAGCAGAATCAAACACAGCTAAACATATTAATTTGACATTTATTAATTTGAGTCTTTATTAGTCATAAATAAATTGCACATAATTCATTCCCTAATCATAATTTTCAAATACTTGTATTGCTTTTATAAATCCTGGGTGATTGAGTGTGCTCAGGTATTATCTAATAATTACTTCAACCAGTATGATTAAGGTGAATGACTCAAGAGAAGCAAATTGAATTTTAAAGTCCCTGTCTAATAGCTATTAGTGTTTGAGCACACAATGTATTATGATTAGAGTGATATTTCCCTTCACTTTTGTGTAATTACAGCTCCATATTTAGCCATTTCCATTAAATGCATCAACCTAATGCCATGAGAAATGAATTATTACAGCTTTGTAATCTTGAGGTGAGACAATTTCTCATTGAGATCTCAAATTGTACTTGATAAATCTTGATCAAATGGTAAACTTAGATGTGTTAAAATATCTACACAGCTTTGGAATTATTTTCTCCATCATGTCTGTAACATTATCTTGAGTATATAGATTTCTGTGTGGCAAAAAAGTGTATGATAGAAAAATGAACATTATAATGTTGAAGATGTTTCCACTGGAATAAGTGAAAGATGAATGGGAAAGTAAAATGAAGAGACTTGGATTAAAATTAAAGATGATTTTAGAAAAAAAATAACACCTCAGACATCTAACCATGATGATTCATGTTTATATTCCTAGAACTTGGGAAGTATAATTTGAGAGGATCACAAATCAGATTTTGAAAACTTAAAATAAACAAGACCCCACTAAAACAATAAAAAGATGGATGTGATGGTATATACTTTCCCTGCTATGTTGAAAGTATAAGTAGAAGAATTATAGTCACAAAACCTTATTTGAGAAATAAAAATAAAAAATAAAAATGAAAACACGAATATCTAGCATGTGGTTCAAATTGTGGAGCAACTGTCTAACAATTTCAGTCTTGTGTTCAAAATCCCAGTACTCTCAAAAATAGATGAAATAGAAGCACACGTTGGTGGGAAAGAGGGAGGAGGGGAAAAAAGAGGGGAGGGACTAGGAGGGAGGCAATCTGAGAGCCTATAACCTGGGACTACTCCTTTCCTCTCACTCCTTACCCAGAAGAGTTTGAGCCATTGAAATGTTTAGGTTAGACAGTAAGCCAACAACCTTCACATGAACTGCAAGAGACCATGACTCTGTTCTGAAAATATCACTGAATAATAAATAGCATAAGGTCCCCCAATGAAACAATAGATCATGTAAATCTCACATATGAATGGTAAAGGATGACTTGTGTACTACTGCAATATGAGTTAACACAGCATCCCAAAAGACCTGGTAACAAGAGTCTACAAGGTAATCTTCACAGAAAAATAATAGAGAAATATAAAAGAATCAAAATATTTTGGACCAGTGTTAAACCATAATGAGGACCATCCTTGAGATGGAAGAAACAAACTAAAAGTATAAATACCACAAAGAGTGGGATGACATATGAATAGATTGGGAATTGCAACCTTCTTCCCCCCCTCGGATGTGGAGCTTGAACTATGGGCCTGAGCACTGTCCCTCAGCTAGTCAACTCAAGGTTAGCATTCTACCACTTGAGCCACAGCTCCACTTCCAGTTTTCTGGTGGTTTATTGGAGCTAAGAGTCTCACTGTCTTTCCTGCATAGGCTGGCTTTGAACTTTGATCTTTAGATCTCAGCCTCCTGAGTAGCTAGGATAACAGGTGTGAGCCACTGGCAATTACAACTTTTGTATAGTCAATAGTTTCAGTTTGTAACAAACAGATTGATAAACAAGAAAATTCAGGAAAGAGGCTCTGGGAAGATGTTGGAGGAAAAACTGGAGGCTAAACAAGCTCCTACATAGAAAGCAGTTTTAGAGTTCCAGTGAACAGTCCTAAGCCAGAGAATAACAACAAGTGTGCCATCACAGTACAGAGAGTTTGGCCAGAGAGGGAAAATACAGGCAAGGAGACAGATCTGAGCACTTGCCGGAAGCCTTGGCTGCAGTGGCTGTGGCTGCGACGACCTTAGCCGCCATACCTGTAACACAGAGAGTCTCAGACAAAGGCGCCTGACACAGAGGGCCAGTGGATTCTACTCAACACCAGAAGGAACTGATAAGGAGCAGATACCTTCATCCTGCAGATCGCAGACCACAGACAACCCAGGAACCAAGACTCTGGCATGAGTAGAAGCTTGACATCCTCACTCCTTCTCAGGGAGCAGAGGAGGGAAGGCACCCATCCCCCTTCCCCCACTATCAGAGAAATCTCCATCTTTGATACTGACAGAGGCCTGACTGAGCAGCTAGTGCCAACTCAGGCCTTGGAAGAAAATGGAAGAGTCATTTAGCAGGTCACAGGAACCTACCCTGACCTGTCAGGCTTATCTACACCCAGAAAAAAGTCAACCAGCCCTGGCAGAGAAAACTCTGCCCCTGAGGAGTGGCTTTCTTTACTGCATAAACAGAGCCAGAGGCTGTCCCTCCCTATGGCAGCAAGACAATCAATTGAAATTCAGTAAACATAAACCCTGAGAAAGGCTCCAAGCTGGGCTCTGTGAGTGTCTCAGGAGCTAGCCCCTCAGGGAAAAGCTACTGTTTGCTGAAAGGCCTCAACTCTACCCAGAACCTAGCCTCATCACAGTATCTCCAAACTAGAGGGAACAGTCATCTCCCTCTTTTGTGATACTCAAAGCTGATCTCCCTCCCACTGAACTAGCCTGAGAGGAGGATCACAAAATCCTGGGTAAAGCAGAGGATTTTTCTGCCTGCCCAAACAAACTGACATAAGTAACCAATCAAGCCACAGGAAAACCAAACACCAAAAGCAGACCAGAGACTCCATCAAGAGAGCCCCCCCCCCAAAAAAAAAAAGTTAAAGAACTCTTTTTTTTTGTACCTTTTTAAAATTTAAATTTCTTTTCTACTTTTTTCTTCCTGTCATAAGTTTTATTTTAGGGGGCTCAGAAGGTAGCTCAGTGGTAGAGCGCTTGCCTTGAATGCATGAGGCCCTGAGTTTTTATTTTAGGTGTATATGTGTGTGTACTTTTTTTTTTTTTATCTCTACTGACCTTTTGATCCTTTTTTTTCTTTCTTACTTTCTCACTCTTTTCAGTTTTCCTTCTCTTTCATTCCTTTTTGAGTGACTTAATTGCTGTTCTGCTCATCCTCAGATATACCTGCAGGCAATTATTAGACCTTATCCCCCATTGTGTACACACTTAATCCAGAAATTTATTACCCAATCCAAAACCTCTAAGACTTAAATTCCTTAATAGCAGTATTACCTCTTTATACCCATATAATATCATAAACATTTTTATTTTTCACTTTTTCATATCTCCTTTCTATTCCTCCCTTCCTCTCACTCCATCCCCATTCTTCTCTGAATATTAATTCTTTAAACTTGCATAATTTTAGGTGCTTCACTTTTTAATTTTAAATTTTTGTTTTTCCATTTTTTTCTTGTCTCTTTTTTTCTTTTACTTTTTTCTCTCTCTCTGATATCATTTGTCCAATCCATTCCCCTCTTTGAGATTAGGACTTGATTAATTTCTCTCTCCATTTACCTTTCCAGATACCTCTAATTCTATTTTTCCCCACATTTCTCTCTAAACCTAGTAATTTCTGGTTTGCCAAATTCTCCTTTGCTGTTCTTAGGCCATTAAGACATAATTGTTTGATGTTGAATAGATTGTATCACTTGAACTAGATTGTATCTGCAGACTTTTGATTGTGCAAGTATGGACTTTGGTTGATGCTTGCCTTAAAATAGTGTTCAAGCACAAAACCGGTGTTACTCTCATCCCAAATAGGCAGAACAAGCAGGAAAAACACATGAACAATGGCAAGTCCGGGGACCACAACTCCCACTGATGAGAATTGGGACAGACAGTTAATGAATAATCCAGAGGAGAGTTCCCAAATAGCTCTACACACACTACAGGTAAACATGGTAAATGAAAAGAGTGAAATCCTGCAAATGTCTCAGTGTGAGCATGATAGTGCGAGAGAGGAGGCAAACCAAAGATCAATACAGGAATCTCATGAGCGTGAGGAAGCTACTCAAAGATTGATACAGGAATTTCATGAGCAGATTGAGAACACTCAAAGAGAAATAAAGGAATTGCATGAGCAGGTTGAGATCAATCAAAGAGATAGACAGGAATTGAGGGAACTGCTGAGAACAGACAAAGAGAAAGTCAGGAATGGCATTAGCAGGCTGAGAACACTCAAAGATAACTACAGGAATTGCATGAACTTGAGGAAACTAATCAAAGAGTAATACAGGAATTGAGAGAGCAGGATGAGAATAGAAAAAGATCAATAAAGGCATTCATGGAATCGATAACAGAGTTGAAAGAAGTCAGGGAGACCACAAAGGGAATGTTGAATGGAGCCCAACAGAAGGAATGGCAGTCCAAGGAAACCATAACCAATCAACTAAGTCATTTGAGAATAAACTCTGAACACCAAATTAATGAAAGAAAGAAGTTCATACAAGATCTAAAACAAAGCTCCAACAAAGAATTTGAAGCCATCAAAGCCGACCAACTAAGAGGAAAAAAAAAAAGTAGAAAGTCTTGACAGTAGGTTACACCATGCAGAAGATCGATTCTTAGGGACTGAAGACAGATATTATAGAGAAAGAACATATAACCATCCAAGAAATATGATAGATCTATTCAACATTTGGAAGAAAAAAAAATTCAGAAAGCCTAATCTGAGGATAATGGGTGTAAAGGAGTACTTAGAGACAGAAGTTAATTGTCTAAGAACTTTGTTTAACAGGATTCTAGCAGAGAACTTCCCAAACATGCAAAAAGATAGGCCTATTCAGATACAAGAAGCTTTTAGAACTCCAAATAGACCAAACCAAAACAGGACATCCCACCATCATATTTTAATCCACACAGGATTAATTCAGAACAAGGAAAAGAACCTTAAAGCTGTCAAGGAGAAAAGATCAATCACCTATAAAGGAAAACCAATTAGAATCACCTCAGATTTCTCAGCACAGACAATTAAAGCAACAAGACCCTGGAATGATGTATGCCATGTCCTAATGACAAACAACTATCAACCAAGAATACTGTAGCTAGCTAAACTCTCCTTCATAACCGAAGGTCAAATAAAAACCTTCCATAGCAAAGAAAAATTTAAACAATATATCTCCACCAAACCAGCCCTACAAAAGATACTTAAAGATGTCCTACACAGAGAAAAACAACAAGGCTACAATAAAGGCCAAGAAAACGCACCCAAACTGAAACTCTAAGAACCATAGGAAGAAGCCAAATGCTGCATCCCCCAAGAAGGTGGACAAAATGGCAGGAACTCCCAAATACCTCTCAATACTATCTCACAAAATTAATGGGCTTAACTCTCCAATTAAGCGACATGGACTGTCCAGTTGGATTAAAAAGCAAGATCCTTCTATCTGCTGCCTTCAGGAATCACACCTTGCCCATAAAAACAAACATATTTTGAATATGAAAGGCTGGAACAAAATCTACCAAGCAAATGGCCGCCATAACGAGGCAGGAGTTGCAATCCTAATAACAGATAAAATAGACTTCAAATTAAGATTACTTAGAAGAGATAAAGAAGGTCACTACATGCTAATTAAGGGATCTCTCCTTCAGGAGGATATTACAATTCTGAATCTCCATTCGCCAAACAATGGAGCACAAAAATTTATCCAAGAAACACTACTTTCTCTCAAATCTCACATAGATCCAAACACATTAATTGTTAGAGACTTTAACGTACCACTATCCCCACTAGAAATATCAACTTGGGAAAAGCAAAACAGAGAAACTGCAGACCTAAACAACAGCATAGATCAACTAGATTTACCAGACATCTAACAAATATTTCACCCAGCAGCATCAGAATACACGGTCTTCTCAGCAACACATGTAACATATTCCAAAATAGACCACATTTTAGGCCACAAAGCAAACTTATGCAAATTCAGAAACATTGAAGATATACCTTGCATTCTCTCAGACTAGAAGGGAATAAAATTAGAACTTAACACCAAAAGCCGCCAAAGAAAGTCTTGTAACACATGGAGGATGAACAACATACTGTTGAACCACCAGTGGGTCATGGAAGAGATTAGAAAGGAAATTCAAGTGTTCATGATATTCAACCAAAATGATAACACAAACTACCAGCTCCTCTGGGACACAACAAGGCAGTATTCAGAGGAAAGTTTATAGCTCTGAGTTCCTACATTAACAAATTGGAGAGATCTGAAACCAACAATTTAGTGACACATCTGAGCCTCCTTGAAAAAGATCAGCAAAATAAACCCCAATCCAGAAGACAAAAAGAAATAATCAAAATTAAATGAGAATTAAAATAAAAAAAAAACATATAGAAAGAATCAACAAATCAAAGAGTTGGATCTTCAAAAAAAATTAACGATCGTGACACAGCCCTTAGCAAATCTTATCAGAAAAAGAAGAGAACAGACCCAAATAAATAAACTCAGAGATGAGAATGAAAACATTACCACAGAAACAACCAAGATTCAGAACATTATAAGGGAATGCTCCTCAAACCTTTATGCTAATAAGTTTGAGAACTTAGCAAAAATGGACCTTTCCCTAGAGAATATTGACATGCTGAAACTAAACCAAGATGAGTTACACCATCTTAACAGGCACATATCAAGCATTGAAATAGAAACAGCAAAAAGAGACCTCCCATCTAAGAAAAGCCCAGGACCAGATGGTTTTACAGTGGAATTCTGTAAGGCCTTCAAAGTACAGCTCACACCAATACTCCTTCAACTCTTCAATGAAATTGAAAGAGAAAGCTCACTACCGAATTCATTCTATGAAGCCATCATAACCTTCATCCCAAAACCAGGCAGGGACTCATCAAAGAAAGGGAAGTATAGACCCGTTTCTTTGATGAACATTGATGCAAAACTCAAAAATATTTTGGCCAATCGACTTCAACAATTTGTCCAAAGAATTATACACCACAATCAAAGAGGATTCATTTCAGGGATACAAAACTGGCTCAATATACTCAAATCAATTAATATTATTCATCACATCAACAGGAGCAAGGATAAGAACCACACGGTTATCTCAATAGATGCAGAAAAAACATTTGACAAGATCCAACACCCCTTTATGAAGAAGGTTCTGGAAAAATTAGGAATCCATGGAACATTCCTCAATACAATAAAGGCTGATTATGTCAAACCTACAACCAGCATTATACTTAATGATGATAAACTAAAGCCATTACCTCTAAATTTGGAATGAGACAAGGATGTCCACTCTCTCCACTGCTCTTCAATCTAGTATTAGAACACCTATCTACAGCAATAAGACAAGATGCAAACATAAAGGGGATCCAAATAGGGAAAGAAGAAGTAAAACTCTCCCTCTGTGCAGATGACATGATTTTGTATTTAAAGAATATCCTGGACTCGGCTCCCAAATTACTCAAGGTGATTCAAAACTTTGGCAAAGTAGCAGGGTATAAAATTAACCCTCAAAAACCAATGGCTTTTCTGTATGCCAACAAAGAGAAAAGTGTGGCTGAAATTAGAAAAGCAACTCCATTCGTAATAGCCCCACAAAAAATAAAATACCTAGGAATTAACTTAACTAAAGAAGTGAAGGACCTCTATGATGAAAACTTTAAAA
>NW_012267237.1:16965303-16993405 GCF_000151885.1 Dipodomys ordii | reverse complement strand
CAATGGCCAATAGAAACATGAAGAAATTCTCAACCTCTCTAGCCATAAAAGAAATGCAAATCAAAACAACATTGAGATACCACCTCACCCAGTTAGAATGGCTATAATCAAGAACTCTAATAACAACAGATGCTGGAGGGGATGTGGACAGAAGGAATCTTACTGCATTGTTGGTGGGAGTGTAAACTTGTTCAATCACTTTGAAAGCAGTGTGGAGGTTCCTCAAAAGACTCCACATAGAGCTCCCCTATGACCCAGCAATCCCACTTTTGGGCATTCACCCAAATGATCACAAACAAGACCATACTAATGATACCAGCACAACTATGTTTATTGCAGCCTTATTTACCATAGCTAAGATATGGAACCAACCCAGATGCCCCTCAGTAGATCAAGAAATGTGTTATATATACATTGGAATTCTATGCCTCCATCAGAAAGAATGACATTGCCCAAATTGTTAGGCAATGGAAAGACTTGGAAGAAATTATATTAAGTGAAGTAAGGCAGGCCCAAAGAAACATAGGTCCCATGGTTTCCTTTATTTGCAATAACTAGCATATGTTGAGTCAAGCAGAAAAGGTCACATAAGTTGACATTAGGGGAATGAACTCCAAGATAAGTATTCAAATGTTCTTTTTCTTTCTTTCATGAAATTTTTTCAAATATATTCATAAGATGATTTCTTTGTTGCTTTCTATGTCCCTCCCACACAGTATAATCCCTGCTTTCACTGTATTTAATGTCAATATAATTTGTACAAGTCGTTAGGTCGAAAACGAACTTTACAATTTTGGTGGTGGGTGGGAGGATCAGTTAAGGGGAGGTGTTGGGAGTATGGGAAGGGATGGGAAGGGGAAACAAAGAGGAAGCAACAATGCCTGATAAGAAATGTACTCATTATCTTGCCCATGTAATTGTATCTCCTCTGTACGGTATTTTCACAGTAAAAAAAAAAAAAGAAAATCAACACTAAAAAAAAAAAGAAAATCATTATAAAAATCAGCTGGGGATATGGCCAAGTAAACTGGTCACTTCAAACTTTATTATTCCACATATATATATTTACATATACATATTATCCCATATTATATATATGTGTTTATATATATGTATGTATATAACTACCATTTTAAAAAAGATACTAAGTTCTAAGTTTTATCATAGAGAATTTTTACAGAGTAGAAAGTGTTAACCTGTTTCTACTGAGAATCTCTGGCACTGATTTTTAATAGGGAAACAAAATGTAACAGTTGTACCCAAGTAATAGCCTGGAAAAAAAACATTCATTTATTTTCTTAAAAGTGACCAATTATAGATAATGAGTGGCTTACTTTTATCTTAATCCCCCAATATTGTAGGTTTTTGAGGGCAACATTTAACTACTGCATCCTCCTAAATTTGTTCCACATCTTAACCCCTTAGTATATAATTACTTTGTGTTTCCCCTTAGAAAAGCAATTTAACTCAGCATTCTTTTTCTCCTTTCAACAGGCCAGTAATTTCCTCTTTGCTTTTGGAGTCAGGGAACTTTTCACATGTTTTTAGAAGGTATAGAAAGTGTTTCAAAACGTGTAAACAAGACAAGTTGGTCGACAAACAAATACGAACTTTTAACACAGGCCAATTTACTATAGGATCTGTCTAAAGAACAAGATTTCATGATTTCCACTCACCCAAGTTGCAAATTCATTTACTGTTAAACTGTGATGTTGAAAATATCCCTTCTGGTTTCTAGTAAGAAGTACTTTTAAAAGAAAAGTCTAAGTTTTAAAATGTAGAGGGTTCATTTTTAGACATAACGTCTTGTACATCTCATTGTTGCAATGGGTCCACCTGCATCCCCTATTTAAACAATTTTTTCCCCTTCTCCTCCACAAATTATACCAAAATCAAAAACAGTGAAAGCATGGGTTATACGTGGGGGAGGGACATACAAAGCAACAAAGAAATCAACTTATAAATATGTTTGAAACAATCACAAGAAAGAAAAAAAAACATTTGAGTCCTTTACAATTTTGGCCTTGGGTGGGAGGGTGGGGGGATGGGAGGGGAGAGAAGGGAGGGGAGGAGGGGGGAGAGATGGAAAGGGATGGGAAGGGGATACAAAGGAGGAGGCAACAATGCTTGATAAGAAATGTACTCATTACCTTGCCCATGTAATTGTACCCCTTTGTAAAGTATTTTCACAATTAAAAAATAAAATAAAATAAATTGTAGAGGGGGGAAAATAATAAAATTGAGTTTAGTCTGGGTAAATCTTTCCTTGCCCTGTTTTTATCTACAATGAGTTAGCCCTCTATTTCTGTGTGCCGTTTCTGAGACTTGAACTCAGGGTCTTGAGCTCTTGCTACTCTTCTTTCTTTCTTTCTTTCTTTCTTCCTTCCTTTCTTTCTTTCTTTCTTTCCTTCTCGTCCTCCTCCTCTTCCTCCTCCTCTGTCTGCTTCTCCTTCCTCTTCTTCTTCTTTCTCTTCCTCTTCTTCCTCTTCCTCCTTCTTTCTTCTTCTTCTTCTTCTTCTTCTTCTTCTTTACCTGCTTCTCTTTCTGCTTCTCCTTCTGCTTCTCCTTCTGTTTCTCCTTCTTCTTCTTCTTCTTCTTCTTCTTCTTCTTCTTCTTCTTCTTCTTCTTCTTCTTCTTCTTCTTCTTCTTCTTCTTCTTCTTCTTCTTCGCTATCACTCTATCTCTGTGCCCTGACTGCCATCTTGCCTTTAAGCGTCTTTGTGCTCTACCACTTGAGCAAAAGCACCACTTCCAGGTTTTGGGTGGTTCAAACCATGGTCCTCAGATCTTCGCCTCTTGCATAACTAGGAATACATGCAGGAGCCACCGAAGTCTGACTCATCCTTGCCTTTTGCTGGTTATTTGGAGACAGGGTTTCCCAGATATTTCTACCTTCGAATCACCATCTTGAGGATCCTCCTGAATAGCTATGATTACAAGCATCTTCCAATGATAGCAGTGACATGTTTCTTCATAGCTTGTATCATTCAGCATACATAGCTCTCCTGAACTCATCTCTCTTTGATCATGAGAGTGTCTCCTGCTTTCTCCTGATATTCTCTGAAAGTTTCTCAGACCCCTTGATTTCCAAGGGGATAGAAGTTCATTTTCTAAATTTTATGTTGCCTCAATTTTGACACCTATAAGTCTTTCTGGAAAATGTTTTCTTTTCTTGTGTCCTTTGCTAGCATTTGAACTCTGTTTAAGTCCCAATGACAGATGGGCATTTCTCTTTTTAACTAATCCTCTACTTTCTGGAATGGGTACTTATCACACCAATGCTAACCTATGGCGTCACAAACACCATTTGTTCTTATTCATGGATGAGCATTTTGAGACATCTCTATAGAACTGAAGCCATATCTGTTCATTATTGTGTTCTACATACTGTGAAAATGGAAATTTTTGTTTGTTGTTGTTTTGGTTACTTGCACCTGGAAAATTTGTAAAATTCACAACCAGCCCTTCTCCATTTATAAAGTATATTTAATGATAAGTATATAGAATGTTAGTGGATGACAGAATTTGGTAGTTTATAAAGATAGTTACAAGTTATTTATTTAAATTATCTGATAAATATTGGGAAATTTTTCACCAAAATATAATGTATACATATACTGTAGTATAAGTAGTATAGAGATTTCTGTATCTATGTATACTATTTTACCCTTTGCTGGAACTTGAGAATCGTTATAGTACTCATGAGGAAAGGGCCGCAATACTTTGTGTATCAATTTCACAAAATAATAAGATCTTGGGAATGAGCCTCATAACCTGTCTATATTTTTATTCTAGCATTGTAGAAATAGCCTAGAATATAACATGGGGCTCTTTAAACACAGCTCAGCAGCCCATCTGACACTGTATTCTCTCCACAATTTAGTGACTGGTAATTCTCTGATGCTCTTCTCAGTATTTAAATTATTTATATTTTAATTATTTTTCCATGATTACTGCTCTGAGGAGTTAGCCTCACATGGGCTTTGGTCAACATCACATTGTAAGTCCCACAGCAGAAGCTCATTAGTTACCTCCTTCATACATAAATAAATAATAATCCAGAGAAAATAAAAAGTAAGTCAGAAAGGACAAATGTTTGCTTACGGATTTGTAAAACAATGATCTCCCTAAGAGAACTTAACTATATTCTTTCATCCTCTATTAATTATACAGCTTGTTTATTGTATTATTTCCATACATATACATGAGGTAATGTGTCACATTCATCTCCTTTTATACACTTGCTTATCCAACACCCATTTTAAACAATGTTAATTGCTATTATTGCTTCTATGCATACAAGTACATAAAGTAATGTAACCATACTCACAACTCCATCATCTTCTTCTTTACCCTCCTGTCAATGTTGCTACCCTTAATTCCCATAAATAACCTAAACATACCTATGTCATTCATTCTTTATTGTTTTAGGTTTGGACTCTTAATATGACAATCAGTATGTGACATATGATGTACTGAATCTGGTTTATGTGGCTTAAAGGGATATTTTCTCCATTTACATGCAAAGGACAGCGTCGCATACTTTTTAATGTTGGATGACATATACATACATATATATATATATCTTATGATGTCTATAAACTCTATTTTCTATATCTACTTATAGTAACAAAATTAAATTTTACTGTGAAAAAGTATATACGTATTTATATAATTACATTTTATATTTTGCCAAAATTTATTTAATAGGGCAAGGGAAGTAGACAATGTCTATTTTTCATCTGATTACATCACAGAATTTTAAGGAACCAGATATTTTACTTAGTTAAACTAATATAATATTTAGTAATATTCAATATCCCTGCCAATTGCTAGATTTGAGTCAAAACTACTAATTTGCTACATATGTGTATTACCTAGATCCTTTCATATTGTACAACCTATTTTATGCAGTTTTTTTATTTTTGCCACTATAGATATAATAATTAGTGACTTGTACTGTATAAAGAAAATAAATTGTGGTAGATACTGAGTATTAAAACCTAGCCACAATTTTATAGGATATTGTATTAGTTTTCAATTATTGTAGAATAAATTAGCACACATTTGGACACTGAAAATTACATAGCAGGGCATTGGTCTTACTTTCCAATCAGGCTCACCTCAAGGCAAGAGCTGGGACTTCAATCTTTTCTGAGTCCTCTATCTTCTTCCCATCTCCTTCAGCTTGCACAATGAAGCCAATTCCTAGTGGTCTTAGCCATAGAACTCAGGAGTGCAATTCCATCTGTAGTCCTAGAATAATCATTGAAATTCTTTCTACATTTTGGCAGAAATAACTCTACAACCATTCATCGTCTCATAAATAATGATCAGCTTAGTTCAGACATTCTGTACATTGCTAATAGATTAATAAAAGTATAAGATCAGTCACATAGATTATTAACCTAATCATAATAATCATGTTATATCTGCAATCAAGGTGATCATGGGGAGTAAAATATCTCAACTATTAATGAGATAGACTTTAGATTCATTCTCTTCTTAGTGGGGGCCTACCTCATCATCATTCTTGTCTTTATGCAAAAAACAACTAGGTATATTGAGTATCCTCTAGTCAGACCTTCAGAATCAGGTCAGGACAGCATTAAAATAAACAAACAAATGACAACAGTACTTTGCAATTGTTCATTAATTTCTTGATGATATTTGAGCTCAATCATTGCTCAATTATTTAGACTATTTCAGTGATCTGCCTGTTGGGATAGACTTCCAGAGAGTAGAGCCCAGGTTGATTTAAACAGTGTAGAAAACAAGAATGTAAAAGGAAAAAGAAGAAAACAAGAGTAATATGGACTTATGGACCATATATTATTTCATTTCACAATTATATGACATTGATCAAAATACACCTCTGCTCTTTTGAAGAATTTCATAATATTTTCATAGGTAATATAATATCTATATAATAATAATCTATAATTATAATATCTTCATACATTATATAATATATATGTATCTACATATCTATATATATATATATATCACATACATAAAAATTGAGCATTCCTCCTTGGATCAAGTGTAATATTACTGAAAGTTTTGGATTGAAGCTTTAGTAAGGATGAGTCAAAGTTGATGATATTTGTAAACAAACAAGAGATAATTTACATGATCATGGAGCTATAGACAGTAATATCATGAGTAGAAGTTGATAGGAAGTAGAAAATCAAGGAGTCGAACTTAGCAAGCAGTAATATCTATTGATTTTTGACACAGAATAGATAGTGATAACTTCTAAGTGTTGTCTTTCTTTGTACCTTCATTAGAAAATAAGAACTGTACTATGACCATGAGGCCAGCAAGCAGCAAAGGTAGGAAACCTAGAAGAACACAATGTGCAACAAAGGCAGAGTACCATTTTCATGTCCTATTTGTCAGAGTCCTGCAAGGAAATTCTATGGCTTTCTTGAGGAAATCTCTGGGTTTAAGGTCTAAGTTGTCCTGTCTGAGTAGAAAGACTCATTTTCATTGGTGAGTTTCTTCCTTGGCACAACGCTCTATCAGATATAGATCCTGTCATTCACTTCAAAAGGATATGCACTTATGTTAACTTCTATTTTTGTGGTTCTAGTACAAAACTAAGCCATTCAGAGAAATAATTTTGGGCCTGGGAGCTTGCCTTATAAAATAAATACTATTTTTCTGTTAAAGGCCTTTGTAGATGGATATTTAGCACAGTTTATACCAACATCTGTAATACTGTTTTTCCTGTTTTTTATGAGTAGTTCCACACTCCATTTGTTTGTCCTCAGTTTCAATATTCCATCTCATGTTCTGTCATCTTTCCTCATAATCACAGGCTTCACTTGCTTCCCCCCAGGCAATGCCCAGACTTGGGCTCACAGCCTCATTGTCAAGTCCCCTTGGGTCACTTGGAACTTATTTTCTTAGAGTCTCCTTCCTATAACACAAGATTTGAAGGGGACTTCATCTTCATATTTTTGGCAACATTAGATCAGTAGAGCTCATTCTCTTACAGTTTCTGAATTGAGTAGTTTCAATGTTTTATCAGAGGATATTATAACATTGTTTTTGATATCATATGGACACTGACAACCTCACCAGTGTTTATTAGCCATGCTTTTGTGTAGGGCATCTGCAGACCATGAGGGGGTGTTAATGGAGTGATAAGATCAGTCCTTATAGCCTAGGCTCCCTCCAGCTTGCAATTCTCCCACCTCAGCCTCATACTGGGATAACATGCACTGTCGATCCTGGTTCAACTCATTCAAAAACTGAAAATGCCAAAATACCTTGGGAAGAAAGACTGAGGGAAAAATAGAATCCTTTTAAGAACCATCTTGTAATACAGTCACAAATACTTGCCTTTCATCTTCTTGATATCTTCTCAAGTAGAATGAAAGAAAATCTGTAGAGGTTATAATCTCCTGAATTTGAATTGCTTCTGTGAACTAAAAATAGAGTGAAGGTGCAATGGAGGTGAGTTATGAATGGGACTTGGAGCAGTTCAATCCCAGTATGACCTCAGATCAAGTTCTCAGTCCAACGTTTACAGAGGATGTGAATATTACTGGTGGCTCTCAAAATCACCACAATGGCTTTGCTCTCCATGAAAGTAGGGCTGTTATGGTAGGAAAAGCCAAATAGAAGGCATTAGAATTATATTTGCATAACCCTTCACTGTAGGAAACATAACAAAAGTATCACATCCTCAAAGGAATTATAAAGATTAGTACCATAATCAATGACTTGAAATATAAAAGAGTGCTAATTCCTACCAGATCCCCATTTAGCATGCCTGTTTGGACAGTGTTAAGCCAGATGTGTCAAAAAGAATGACAGTAGATTATTACCCACCTAATTAGGTTGTGATTCCAATCACAGCTGCATTTCCAGATATGCCATCTTCCCCGGAGACAATTAGCAGAGGCCCTGACACCTGGTATACAGCTATTGAAATAGCGATGTGTTTTTCTCTATCTCTACCTGCATAGAAAGCATAAGCTGGTTGCTTTCACATGACAAAACTGGGTATACTTTATCTGTCCCCTGTAAAGACTAAAGCATCTCTCTAGTTCTTTGCTTAAAAGATTATGTATTGTGCATATGTACTGCCTTGATATTATACAGAATGAAGCACTGGCACATTATGTATTAAATTCTCATTTGTTTTAATGCTTTATTTCTGGTTGCATGAAACAGATATACAGGAAGTATCCAGTAAAATGTGTTTAAGTAAAAACATGGGCACAGTAAAGGTGTTGCCTTAACTTTCAGAGAACTGTAAAAGTAACAAAACATCTTGAGGTTCCTGGGTCTGTGGGATGTTTGCAAGAAAAAGAAATAGAGAGAGGGAGGAAAGGAGGAAGGGAGGAAGAAATATAGGAAGGAAGGAAGGAAGGAAGGAAGGAAGGAAGGAAGGAAGGAAGGAAGGAAGGATGGAAGGAAGGAAGGAAGGGAGGGAGGGAGGGAGGAAGGGAGGGAAGGAAGGAAAACAAACAGAAGTAAACATCTTAAAATAATATTGATGAAGAAACTCAACACTTATCAAGTCATATTAGATGCTTTGGGGAAAGCAATTGATACCACATTTGTCCCGGTTGATTTATCGATTGACATTTGAGTATGGTCCAGAGCAGGAAGGGTCTTTAATAGATCTAGGTTGCTAAACAGAATGGGCTGAAACTGGGCCTTATGACTCAGCAACCACTATAATAAAAGCATCTGTGTCAGAGAGATAATGTTCATGGAGCCTTGACAAATCCCACAGTGAGATTAGAAGTCTCACATGACAGGATTTGGGAGCAAGACCATGTTCTTTCCTACTGACAAATTATTCTTCGTTTTAAATGTTGTATCTGCTTTGGGACCAGTTGTATCCTTTTACATAATGTGGTAATTTTAATAATCCCCTTCCAAAAGCTAACTACATACTAAACCCTAGTACTTGTGAATAAATTATTTACAGGGCAAATATAATTTTGTAGATATGATTCTATTAAGATATTTGAAGTGAAAAGTTTATCTTGGATTAGCCCACTGAGGATCTAATGTAAGCACAAGAAAGGAAAGCACCAAAGTAAAAGGCAGTAAGAAGAGATGACAGAGGAGACACAGAGAGAGAATGGTAGAGAGGGAGGAAGAAAAAGAATGTTGCGGCATGGATAGCTTTGAAGAGTATGGCACAATAAGCAAAGGAATGTGGATTTCTTCTAAAACTTGGAAAGCACATTATTTGCTGAAACCTCCAGAAAAAAATCATAACTCTATCAACAGATTGATTACTCGACTCCTGATGTTCAGAATCACAAGAGTATAGATATAGAGTATTTCAGGTATTCAATTTTTAACAAACTTTAGATTGTTAACAGAAAATAAATATACTGAATTGCAATTATGAGTTCAATTGTTCATCATGCATTAATTGTGGACAACAAAACAGCTAGTTATTTACAAAATACATACATCTTTCATTCATTTCTTATTTCACATATGTAAAAACTGTTATTGAGTGAGAATAATAATTTTACAATAAAATCATGTGTGGGAATGTATATCTAAATATAGCATGAGGATAGTTATTTATATATATTCATATATAAATAAATGTGGTTACATATGACTGCAAATCAGCTCTTTTAAATAATGAAGAAATAATCACACCTACTGAAAATCTCGGGATGATAATCTTAATAAAAGTTATAATTCATATATGCAAATGCTTTTAAATCAGTTGTATGTTCTTCCTTGGTTTTCTATATACTATAATTTTGAACTCTTACTCTGTGTCCCTTTTTTTCTTTCTCCTTTTTCTAAGACATTATATTGTTTGGATCATACAGTATGTGGTTTTACCAGAATTGTTTATTTCTCTTGAAAGTATATACTGGATATTACTCCAGGTTGTTTTCTGGATTGATACCTTGATTACTTTTATGATTGTATAATAGTCTACTTTGGAGTGTATCAAAATGGAATTATCCAGCAGTGCTCTTCAGATCTCTACCTCCAGAGTAGCTAGTATTACAGGCATGAGTCACAAATATCTACAATTAATTAATTCTGTAAATAATTCTGCAATTAATTTTGAAAAAATATATTATTCCTACAGCATATCTTATAGTTATAAGACTTCCTTCAACTATGCATTGGACTTATTTGTGTTACTATATTGCATTTTATTTTAATTAATTAATTTATTTATTTTTTGGGTTTGGTTGTGGGCTTGAACTCTGGGCTGGGGCACTGTCCCTCAGCAATTCAGCTCAAGGCTAGCGCTCTACCACTTGAGCCACAGCGCTACTTCTGGCTTTTTTCTTTTTGCTTATGTGGTGCTGAGGAATCGAACCCAGGGCCTCATGCATGCAAGGCAAGCGCTCTACCACTGAGCCACCTTCCCAGCCTCCCTACATTGTATTTTAATTTGATTTAAAAACATTTTAATATGTAGTAGTGTATTTTTCTTGTTGATTGCTTAGAATTATGGTGCTTCATTGATAATTGGATTTTTTAATTGGGAAAATACCGTAGAGAGGGGTTACAATTACATGGGCAAGATAATGAGTACATTTCTTATCAAGCATTGTTGCCTCCTCCTTTGTTTCCCTTTCCCATCCCTTCCTATCTCCCACCCACACCCTCCTCCCCCACCTTTTCCCTCCTACCCACCACTGGTGAAAGTTGTAAAGTTCGTTTTTCGACATAACGACTTGTACATCTAATTGTTGCAATGGGTCCACCTGATATTTGCATTTTTTAGCTATTTTTAATGTATTCAATTTAATTTTGAAGCAGAGAACACATGGTATGATTTAAGTCCTTAGAAACATATATAGATTTGTTTCATGGTCCAGCATATAGTCTATTTTAGCTAACAATGCAGGTATACTTGAAAAATTACAAGAATCCCCAGTATTTGGATTGGTATTCTAATTTAATTAGAACCATAACATTAATTGAGTTTCTCAAAGACACTGTATGTTCAATCATGGATTTTTTTCTTTCATGGAAATTACTTTTAAAAGTTGTTAGCTTTCTTACTACTATTATGATGTATTTTTAGAGACCTGTTATTTTTACTTTATATTGCTTGATCATTTGCTATTAGAAAACACCTGTTATGATATTTGTCTCTAAAATGATCATTTATTTTTTAATATATTAATAATGCTTCCAATATTAGCAAAAGGAAAATGTTAATATGATCTGAATAGAAACCAGAGTATTCTCATATTAGAAATTACTGGCTGCACACTGCTTAAGATTTTCCAGTTTAATGAGAATTTTTTTAAAAAATAAATAGACACAAAGTTACTTTAACATTGTACAAAAAATATGAGCAGAGCCACAATTAAAAAAATCATTATTATTTTTGTTTACATCATATCTAGTTCTCCTTATTAACTTTACTGTTCAGACAACAGAAAATGGACAGCCATTTAGGGATTGAGAAGGAGACAAAACCAAATAAACTTCAGGTACTTTTTTTCTAAAATGTGAATTACTGCATTGTTCACAGAGAAAGCTTCTTTAAACTTTCCCCTGAGCAAAAATTCATTTGCATATAAAATTGAACTTCCTCCATAGCTGAAGGAAACTAAAAAGAGTAAGTCCTTGTCAAACCCAGTGCTTTGTCATGTAATTCCAACCCATATGTAGCTACCAGCTTGTGATTTCATTTGAAGCAAAACAAATACAACTTATGTTGCTTAGGCCGTGTGATAGATGCAGGTGTGTTTGAATGCTGGATTTCAATTTTTGATCTCCAGCAGATCAAATTTTAATGTTGTCATTAACTTGCAAGACATCCTAACCATCAAGTCTCTCTATTATTAAGTATTTTACTTCTTCCACTTCATCAACTATCATGTCAAATTCAGCACTGAGTCATTTGAAGAAAGTATATCCCTGGTGAAGAATTAATATGTGGGGCTTCCACTTAGAAGCCTTTGTATCTTCTCCCATTCCATTTTTATTATAATTCCCCTTCCTGTGTGCTGAAATTTGGATGTAACAGAGCAGACAATTAAAAGAAGGTCTCTTTTCTTCCAAAAGCAGAGTTGGTAAGTGGGTGTCATTGACAGTATGCTGTAAGGTCAAGGGCTTATATATGAGTTTTATTTTATTTTATATTTTTGAGTAGAGCTTCTTTTATGATCTTTAAGTAATTAGACAAAATAGTTGACATTTAACAAAGCAGTTTATGAATGCAATGAGTCTTTTTTTCCCATGCATTTTATTATTATTAAGGTGATGTACGAAGGAGGTAGTTATATAAGTCAGATAAAGAATACATGACTTTTTTTGGGGGGGTCCAGTCGTGGGCCCTGAACTCTGGGCCTGGGCACTGTCCCTCAGCTCTTCAGCTCAAGGCTAATGTTCTACCACTTGAGTCACAGAACCACTTCCAGCTTTTTTCTTATGTGGTACTGAGGAATCAAACCCAGGGCCTCATGCATGCAAGGCAAGCACTCTACCACTGAGCCACCTTCCCAGCCCAGAATACATGACTTTTTGAACAGTGTCACCATTTCCTTAGCTCTCTCCAAGTTTCTCACTCCTGTTCCTACCCACATGTTTGTTTAGTTCATTTTCAACATAGTGTCTAATGAGTATCACTGCTGTATTTGTTTACTCTTTGTCTATACTTTCAGTGCCCGCCTACCTTCCCAAACACAGATAAATAAACAAACAAGAAAAAGGAAAAAGAAAAGAAAAACTGCAACTCTTTGAACATTTTTACCCATCCCTCCCAACACAGCCATTCCTTCACTGTTTTTAACTTTTTAGGATATGCACTAAATTCTGGAATGTTTTCTCTTGGTCACTAGTGGCTCATACTTAAATCCTAGCTGTCCAGGCAGCTGAGATCTGAGGATTTGGGTTCAAACCATTCTGAGCAGAAAAATCTGCAACATTTTTATCTCCAATTGCTCATTAAAAAGCCTGAAATTGAGCTCTGACTCCAGTGGCAAAGAATAGTCTTCTGAAGAAAAACTCAAGGACAGCAGTTAAGCCCACAGTCCAAGCCCCAGGACTGGCACAATAATATAAAATAAAAAATACATAAAAGCATAATTCTATCCAGATGTCGATGAATCATGTATATAATCCTACATACTCAGATTTGAAAAACTGTTGTTTGAAACCAGACTTGATAGAAAAGTTTATCCATTCCTATATCCTCTTGGCATACCATAGGGAGGCATTGTTTTTTTCTACATGAAGAGATTTTTTTAGCTAACAATAATCACCAAGGAACTTCCTTAATAAATATTTTACTTGCAAGCAAAAATGCTCTTTTGAGTCATACAGTTATGAATGAAATAATTGAAAGGTGGTTCAAATGCAGAAGCAGAGGAAATGTCAGTGCTTGCTCTGATCAACAATATTGGTCAAGATCTTAAACATGAAGTAATGAGTGAGCACAGACTCAGGCAGGGAAGAATCAGGAAGTATGGTTGTATGAATCTTTGCCACACTGTACATGCATAGTACTTCCACTAAGTCAGCAAAAGTTAAAGACATGACATTGGCTTTCGAAATTCAACCCCTGTATCTGTGTGAGTACTTGGCCTTGTTCATTTGTAATCATGGAAATTACTCACTTAAATCCTTGCATATGCCTAGTACCTTCTCTATAAAAGCCCTGGTGCCATTGATATCATGTCTACAGGTACAACTGTAGTGCTCTACTTAAAAAAACAAATTTTCTCACTATGTTCATTTGTCAGTGAATCAGGAATATATGAAGAGGAAAAACTTCTATGCTTTTCTGAAAGCAAGATTTTCAAATAATTTTAGGGAGTTCCTTTTGCTGCGAGTTATAAAACAATAGAGAAGTGGAAAATACATTCAAATGTAAAATATTTTTTACATTTTTTTCTTTTTTCTTTTCCAGGGCTGAGGACAAACCCAGGGCCTTGCATGTGCCCGGCGCCCTTCCACTGGGCTAAACCCCCAGCCCTTATTTTTACATTTTATACTGACAAATTAGCTAAAAATAATAGTATATGTTTCTTACATATCATTGGGCCAAATTATATACATGGCTAACTAAAAATGCAAGGAAGTAGGGATTTGAAAGCTAGAGTCTTTCATTTTTCCATTCATCCTATCACAATCATTTAGTCAAATGAAGAGATTAACTGTAAATCAATCATAAATTGTATTGAGTCAGCATTCTCATTGTAAATGAATGATTCCTGCATCCTTCTCTAAAGGTATTTACCAATAGGAGGCCTCCACTCTGATATGTGAGAAATTATTATTCTCATGAAAACCCACATTTGCAAAAGCAAATTCTTATAATGCAGTTTGGCTCTGAGTTGTTCATGGAAGGCCTTAATTATGGCAGACAGATTTATTTTACAGGAACTCTGTTCTGGATTGCTAGTGTAGCATTGTTCTACAAAAACCTTAGGCATCTGCATTTTTCCATGTTTTTACTTCACAATTCCTGTTTATTCAAATGGGAAATCCAAAATAGAAACAAATATATTGATTTCAAAATCCAGACCAAGTATTAGCCTTCTTTATCTGAAATCTTCCCTTGAGCTACTAATCAGCACTAAAGTTCCTCCACAATGAGCTCCAAAGTAAATCAGTTAGTATTTTCCACATTAAATGAAGGTGAGAAATTGAGTGGTAAGGAGTGGAAATCAGCTGACAACATAATATTAATTCAAAAATACAAGTTTTAATGATTTTTTTAAATATAGAATGTGTACAATACCCCCAGCTGTTATAGAAAGATACCACTTATGAAATTTTTTTTGCCCATTATATCAGGCAACAGTCTACATGGTGAAAATTCACTCATATAGAGCAAGATACAGTAGCCACATCTCATGTTCCAGATCTAGAATGTTGTGAGGGTTCTTGAAGAGGCTAATTTGTACTTTTTAAATTTTAAGTAAATATAAACAGCCAGAGGTGGATGACACTATACTACTGGAGTGTTCATGTCTACACTTCCGGAGTAAAGGGATTCCTATGTGACCCAGTTTCTATTACAAAGGTAAATATCTTCAAATAAGTCTATTATAATATCTTCCAGGATATTTACTATTGTTTGACTTCTACATTTGCAATCGTCTCATTCCCTTATGGGAATTTCATTCTTCTCATGGCTTTATGGGATGTGTGTTCTCATTCATCTTTACACAACGCAGAATGTGAGCTAGCAAAAAGTGTGGGCGTTCTGTTCCTTTGTTTTTCAGTTCCTTTTGTTTTTAGGCAGAGATTTAACCTAGGTTTTCCGAGAATAAGAACAGGTCCCAAAACACCCTTCCAACCTTTCATCTCCACAGCAAGACTCTTATATAAATCTTCAGCAAAGGTGACCTGTAAAGCTATAACTTACTGAAATGAGTCCTCAGAGTCTTGTTTAGAATCTGGAGCCCACGATGAAAGATTATTGATGTTTTCAACAGAAAAGCTGTCAATTAGATGTACAGTTGGCCATAACAGCTCCCGGGTATAACCTGCACTCTTCGTGAATGTACTGGAGTTTCCTGGCCAGCCCCAGGGTTCAGCACACAGCCCTCCTTCTCTTTGAGCAGATCCAGATGTTTACCTTATTTGGATGCCTGTCAGACTGGATTAGGAGTTGGATGCTCCTTGAGTTTCTAGAATTTCTGGGTTTTAGTATAATTACTTATGTTTATATTTTTTCTAACTATAAGTTGATATACATCCAATGTGAATAATTTGCAATGTATGAAAAATATGAACAAAATTACAGTTGCTTGTAATTGTACCACAGCGTGATAATGACAGTGATCATATTTTTCTAAGTGGAGAAAACTGCTATTTTCATTCACTTTGCCTTAAAAAAAGCATGTCGCTTTTTAAAGAAATGCTTTCCTCCCTTGTTCCTGTTCCCTCATTTCTCATTCATACTTCTCAATGCACAGCCATCTGGCTCCCTCCCTGTCAATCCAGTCAAGCTTCTGTTGCCAAGGTCACAAATTTTCCTTTGTCCCTAATTTGAATGGATACTATTCAGTCTTTATCTGACTTGAATTCTCTGCAATAATAGTTCAGGGTCCTGCTCTGCCACCCGCCGAAGCTTATCGAAGCTGCTGAGGCCGATTGCTTCCAAATCTCTGTTTAAGCCTTTCAGACTAAACCCAGTCCAGGTTTTATGCCAAGAAAGAATCAGAGTTTGGTCTATTTTGACTCCTTCACAAGTTTGCCTCAAAAATTCCCAAAGGAGCAAGTATATATGTCTTCAACTCTTATGTGGAATCCTTCTAATGGTAACAGTCTTGGAAGGAAGATATTCTCATGGTCAATCACAAGCAATGCAGAAATAGATACATAATTCAGATTAGGCTTTTGAAATGGCAGTCCCTCAGAGTAGAGGTTAATACAGATAAAGCACACATGATGAGTAGCATGATTAAATCCGCATATTTAAGAAAGTTGGTGGATAAGGTATTTTAATGCAAACTAGGGCTAATTATAACCATTTTTGGAGTCGAAGAGATTGAAGACAACACAAGATAGAGAAAAATATACAAGCAAATCAATATTCAAGAGCCATACAGCACATTCTACTTTATAGTCCGAAATCTAGCTAGCTCTTGATCTTCATGTTATGCAAGTAGGAAAATCTTCTCTCAGTATCTCTTAGACCTTTTGTATTTCCACATTTCTCTTTTTTTCCCTTTTCCTCCTTCTTTCCCTTTAGTTACTAAATCAAAGAGGCTTGAATATTTCCTAATACAATTTTATATAAATAAGCTCCACTTTTTTCCTCTGACAATAGTTCTGCTATTGGTATTGTAAATACTAAGCTATGAGCAGTTCTAAGGTCCGTGAGGATGTAGATTTCTGTCATGATCCTTTTGTCTTCTCTATCCTGAAACTTTTTTGTTTTTATTTGAGGCTGTACAGTTGTTCCAGTCTTCTCACCTGCCTCTATTGGCCAGTTTGGAATCGCCAGGATGGCTTGCTAAACATAGATGGGTACGCCACATCAAAGAATTTTCTGGCCCACAGAGTGTGGTGATGCTCTTGACCACATTTTAGCTTATTATTCTTGGTCTTCTTCCTAGAAGAAAATTGAATAAATGATCATAAGCATATGTGTACTTGTACATACATATATACTTATATATATATCTTCCCTTTATAATGACACTTAAGAGCTCTTAAATCACTGGATATCATTCTTTTTATATACTAGTATCTAGTAATGTGTCTGAAACTTCTTACCCTTTATCAATTTTCATTTTCCAATTATTATAATCATACTAATAGATTCATAGAGCAGACTTTCACAAACATAGTTATACTTAAAGAATCATATATTTAATAAACACATTATGCATTTAAATGAGCATATGACATTATTTCCAAATTATGAATTACAAAGAGGAAAATAATTCAATAGATAGGCATGGACATTCAAAAACAGGTGCATTGTTCTGCCAGAACATTTTGTTATTCAAAAAGTATATTAATTTTTAATATACTATCAGTCTCTGAAATGCCTTTTCTAATGAAAACTAGAAATTAAAGGTATAAATTGTAAATGGGCTTTTATAGTTAAAATGATAATATCTAAAACTAACTTAAATTTTTGATTACTTTTAGTCTCTATGTACATCTATGTGTATTTCTGACATTTTTCTTTTACTTTGTTACTGAGATTTTGTGAACAAAACCTCTGCAGTTATGTGATTTTATAAATTTGGATTAACAGCATTTCTTTTTAAAGGAACTGTAGTTCAGTTCTTGGCTCATGTATGCATGCAATTTATATTATTATTAACACTTAAGCATATATTCAATATATAAGCATATATATTCAAATATATTTTATACATTATTATCATATAAGCATATTTATTGTATATTCATAAAAGGTAAATGACAAATATATAAGTACACAGAAGGTTTTTTGAAATATTCCTAATTTCTCAGATTTTACTTTTTTTTTCAGAAATAACTTGGTATGTATAATATCTTTGATATCCTTGGCCTCTTCTTGTCCAGTAGCTTTTCTTTACTGCTCTTCTGACCCAGTAAATTTTCAAAATATTAATGATCACATCAGAATTATTCTAGTGACTACTTTTCTTCTGTAATCGGCGTTCTCTTTAGAATAATCCAAATCATTTTCAACTAATAATTAATTAATACTTACAAAAATCCATCAACAACAAAAAAGTAAATCAACACTTGTGGTATTAGTAGTTTTCAAATGTTTATTTTGATATTAGTCAGCTGTGTCCCAACTTTCTAACCCATTCATAAAAATGAGTGATTTCAATTACATCTTGAAAATAATTGTGCACACCTTTTCATTACACTTTTTTTTTTGGCCATGAGGCCTGAACTCTGGCCTGGATGCTGTCCCTCAGCTCTTCAGCTCAAGGCAATAGCTCTATCACTTGAGCCACATCACCACTTCCAGCTTTTCTGCTTATGTGGTGCTGTGAATTCGAACCCAGGGCCTCATGCATTCAAGGCAAGCACTCTACCATTGAGCCACCTTCCCAGCTCTCAGTAGACATTATTGAATTATATCTTTCTCATATGAAGATGAACAGATTCCTGGTTTGGGGGCTATTAAATTTGATTTAGCCTTCTGAGTGGGTAAGATTTTAAAGTTTGATTTTATTTATCAGATCTCATGATACGGAAAAAAAATATTTCTCCTAGGTAGAAAAAAGTGTTATTTGGGCATTTTGTCTAGAAGAAAATGATAATTACGGGCTGGGAAGGTGGCTCAGTGGTAGAGCGCTTGCCTTGCATGCCTGAGGCCCTGGGTTCAATTCCCAGCACCACATAAGCAAAAAGAAAAAACCCGGAAGTGGTGCTGTGGCTCAAGTGGTAGAGCGCTAGCCTTGAGCTGAAGAGCTGAGGGATGGCGCCCAGGCCCAGAGTTCAGGCTCCACGACCGGACCCCCCCCAAAAAAAGAAAATGATAATTACATAACTGAATAATTATAAATATATAGCCCAGGCAGAAGTCTTTGTAACCATAAACTGATTCTTTCATGACTCATTGAGTCTGTGTATTATGAAAGACAAATATGGAAAGTGATTGACTTTAAATTAGTTTTTAAATACTTTAAAGAGAAGACAGTAACTGAAGAGCTATAAGAATATTTTGATAATCACAGTTCTCATTAACCTCAATTAGTTGACTCAGAATTGGTATATCTGAATATTATAGACCTCTTAGAAGAATTAGAGTTCATTTGATAAACATTAAAACAAAAGAGATTGGTATAATTAAGCTAATCCTGAGGAAAGGGAATGTACATAAGTGGATACAATGGAAATAAAATTTAGGTCTCTCCAATACATACACTATTCTTTTGGTTAATGTTGTTTGGTTTGGCAAATGATCTTTTGTTTTTAATTCTTTGGTATAGAGATAAAGCACAACAAGTTAAAGAACAACAAGAAATAGTAAAAAGTAAACTCAGATAAGAACAATATGCATTTATTAAACTTAAAAAGCATGTCAATATTTAAAATCAATTAAACTTTATGTTCTAGAAAATCATCTATTTTTCTCTAACTACAACCATTAAAATAATTTTTTTCTTCCAAAGTATATTGATATTCAATTACTCTATGCATATAAAGTTATACACAAATATACATATAGGAATATTGATACATGTATATATATACACATATATGTAATAGTCGGGGATCTTGAGAATATCTAGCAACTGCAACTTGATATGGATGTGATGATGTCAGTTAAATAAAAAGAAATGTAAGCAGCCAATCATACTAGTTTTGGAAGCCACTAGAGATAAATACGTAAAGACAGAGTTTGACATGGTCTCTTGAAGAAATAAGAAAGAAATAATAATTAGTTGTAGATAAATCACACAAAACTCATAAAATGCTACAAAAACAAAAGGAATTGAACTAATTTTCAGAGGAGTAAATTTTCTTTGAGCAGACTTTCATTTTAAAGTTATTCTCCTTTATTCCTAATTCTTAACAGTGTCTATATCCTGATGCTTTGCCATGCAAGAAAGCATTGCCAAACAGCTGTTCTTTAATTCGAAGTTCATGGCTCTAGGGCTCAATATATTCACTGTAAGATCTAACTATTAAACACTCTTGCACCTGTGAAAGCAAGAAAATTCTAGCCAAACTTATCGAGTTTATATGTGAAGAAGCCAGGATTTATATGAAGTCCAAATACACCTGAACATGTGCTATTTCTAATTTGTGATTCACTAAGAGTCAGCATGTTATAGAACAACAAACTTAAAATAACTTTACATTTTGAATGCTATTCCAAGTTTAAAAAGGAAAAAAAGTTCTGTACATTTTTCTTAAAAAATAGGAAAAATAATGTGGGAAGTTTAATAACTAAGAACAGGTCAGGATGCATGCATCTGAGTAAGTTCTGTTTAGAAAAAGAAAAGGCAGATTTAGCTCTTATCATAAAATAGGCTCTATTTTACCAAGAACAATGTAATGTGTGAGGTGTTGTACTGTCTTTGATCTGGGATGGGGATACATCCCAGTAAATCTGTTATACATTGAAAAATATCATAAATCAGAATCACATGCAATGCAGTTAACAAAGCTCATATCTTAAGAGCATTGAATTGTCCCTTGGTTATCCTCCTCATCACAGGACAGACAGGGAGATGAAACCTGTTACTGCTTCCTTTCTCCTTCAGAGAGATCTGTGTCATTTATCACTAACCTCGCTAAACAAACTTCAGAATTAGAAGATTAGTTTCTGCTGAATACCTTGTACTTTCCCCATTACCTAGCTGAAGAATTTTAAGTAGAGCCATGAGAAATTGGGGAATATTTGCAATTAGAACCTAGTGACCATTATTTTGAAGCAGATGGCCCATTTATAGTTACCTCAGTAAGGTAGGTTTTTATGAACCCCAAACTGGAATCAGAAAAGCACAGTAGGATTTTGTTGTTCCAATGCAATTAGTAAGTTGTTGTAGTGTGAAATAAAAGTGTCATCAATACAGAGAAAAATGTATTGACAGAAGAAAACCAGAGGTGGAGTAGAACAGGTTGTGAATAATAAAGAAGGCATAATAGGATTAAGAAATAGGGTATTATAAGTGTACAGAAGTATCTTGTGTGGTAATTCTGCCAAAGCATTATTAGGAAATACAGTTTTAAAATTGAAAAAATAGAAAGATGAGCATTTAAGCTTGTGCAATAAATGTAAAATATGATTTAAAAGATGGAATATATAAGTAACTTACAGTTTCTGCTCTGCATTATGATAGCCATTAACCACAGGTTTACATAAAAATAAATATTGTGAAACAAAAAATATACAGTGTTATATGCATATATATATATATATACAAGCAACTTGAATAGAAGATAATATACCCAGTGGTGGGGTTCAAATGGAACACTTCTGAGCAACTACCTTTTAACAAAATGAATACAAGGAAGCACGTTTTGTCAAGAGGAAGATGGGGAATTGAGGGCTACTCCGTTCGTATGGAGGAGCAAATGCACTCATTATACTCAATTTAGACTATGTAAATGTTGAATGAATTAGGAGGGAAAGGCATGGGATGGAGAACATAGGGGGAGAAGGATAGAAATGGTAACTTTGACCAAGTTGCATTGTATTTATGGAATTAAAACCCCTTTGAACAAAAACTTAACACACAATATGAAAGAAGAATCAATTCTTCATTGTCCACAGGGCCACTTTGCATTTCAAAAGCAACACATCCCCAGTGACTGTTTCATTTGACAGAATGCCTATCATTGCAAAATATTCTAATGAAAAATTTCTGTCTTAGGACTCATAGATTTTTCATCCAGGCATGAAATATACCTGTAATCCCAGTGCACAAGTGGCTGCGACAGTTGTATTGTGCTTGAGGCCATATGGTAGAAAGTTATTTCTTTTTCCTTTCATGTCTCCCCCTCCCTGTTTTCATTTTTTTTTGTTCTTTTAATTTTTGTACCTTGTGACTTGGCTATATGTTTATCTGATTTGGGGAAGGGAAGGGGAATGAGAAAAAGGACAATGGGTGACTCCGTTGAACAGTGATACTCATAAGACACTGTGTTGAAAATAAACTTTATAACATGGGGGGACGGAAAAGTTTTAGAAAATGAGGGGTAAAACTGCTAGAAAAGAAATGTACTCATTTCATACTTACATAACTATAACCCCTCTGTACATCACCTTTGCATAAGATAAATTTTATTTTAAAAAATATAAAGAAACAAAAATATACTAAGCAACACAAAGAAACTTCTAGATTTCAGATATTATCAACATAGCAGCTACCATATGAGACAATTAATATGTAGAAAAGATGGAAAACAATGGGAAGAAAAGTTATAAAAGAAAAGAAGAAAGAAATAGCCAAAAGATGATGGGAATTCAAATGGTGTTACAAGAATAAAATATATCCTTTCTTAAACTCATAGTATTCAATTTGTCTTCATGTACTGACTAACAAAACTGAATATATTAATTAGCTAGAAGTGATGCAGAGAATGAGATTTAGAAGTTATATTTATGTACATTTATAACTATCCATTGTTCTATCATCTATGACTTTACTACATATATACAAATACACATACAGATATACATACACACTATATATTTTTATGTGTGTCTAGGAAACCTTGATTTCTTTTCTTATTATTAAAACAATACATTTTCAATGTTGGTTTTATTCCTTAAAGCTGATAACATATAATTAGAAAAGATATCAAAAAAGTTAATGTCTATATATTGATACTTAAAAATAATCAATATTATCACAGTAAGAGAAGAAATGATTTCATAAATAGTCACAGTGACTTTGACAGCTTAAAAACTGCTAAAGTATAGGAAGAATTCATCTTTAATTCTTCAGATACTTTTGGTAAAATGATGGTTAGGAAGTATTGAAATCAATTTATTTGCATTTATTTAAAGTTGACAGTCCTAGAAACTACTTTCTTTCCATTTTATTACACATAACTGTTTTATTTCTGGAGATATTTGTTCCTTTTTATTATGTACATAGTGCTTTATTTCCTTATATGCTATTCATAATTTTTTTTCAATATGGGATTCTGGATTTGTTTGCTTTCTTTAATATTCTATATAGAATTATATTTCTAGTTGCCTCTGAATGAAGCATTATTTCTGGCATCTATCAATATTTTTCACTTACTTTATGAGTTTATTTTAAAAAACTGCTTTGCTATAGGAAAAATATTCTTATAAAAATAAAATAATGTATTTTTAAGATTGAATGATGGATTGGTAAGTTACAAATGCAATCTAGAGAAAATGTTAGTGATATCTCCACCTCAACCAGCAAAGTCAGTCTTAGTGATTCACTTCTGTAATCCTAGTTAAAGGGGCAGCATAAGTAGAAGGATGGCAGACTAAGTCTGGCCCTGTACAAACACGAGACCTTATGACATCTATTTGAGAAATAGTAAAGTAGCCAGAGCAGAGGATGTGGCTTAAATGGGAGAGTATCTGCCTAGCCAATACAAGGAAAATACAAAGAAAGAAAAAAGAGAGAAAGAAAGAGAGACAGAGAGAAAGAAAGAAAGGGAGAAAGAAAGGGATAAAGAGGGAGAAAGGGAGGGAGGGAGGAGCAGGAATAGGAGGGAGGAGCAGGAAGGGAGGGAGGAGCAGGAAGAGGAGAGAAAGGAGAAAGAAAGGAATAGGAACAGGAAGAGGAAGAAGAGCAACAAAAACAACAAAAGCACTAAGTGTACATGAATAAAACAAATGAAAGAGAGAGAAAAATATGTAACCATGCAAAGAAGAACCAAAAAGAAGGCGTTTTCAGTTATGCCCACAATTCATATAACACACACACAAGCACATTCAGATTCATGAAGTCAGCAGCTCTGAGTAGTAACACATTTAATACAAAATATAATCATCATCATGGAAGATTTTTAAAAATATATGTGAAGTCGGGCTCAAGTGGTTCATACCTGATCACAATTCAAAGCCAGACCCTGCACGAAAGTCCATGAAACTCTTATCTACACTAAGCCACCAGAAAACTGGAAGTGGTGCTGTGGTTCAAGTAGTAGAGTGCTAGCCTTGAGCTGAAGAACCCATGGACAGCACCCAGGTGCATAGTTTAAGTCCCACTACCGACAAAAATAAACAAATAAATAAATTATATATATATATATACATATATGAAATTAGAAATGTAAAAAAGTACTAACTTAAGGAATCACATAGTGAATTATAATCAAATTTAGAAAATTATTATTTAGGGATTCATATTAAAACAATGTGTAGTTTCTGTAAAGAAACTTATTGCCATTAGTCTTGAAACCTTGAAGTTAAAAAGTACAAGCATCATAAAATAATTTATAGAAAATATTTTGGCATAGGATCTGACAAATAAGGAATGAAATAGAATGAAATGTGAAACTACCGTGATAGCTGATTTTGAAGATATTAATATGAGCATATATAGAGAGATAGATGTAGATAGATAGATAGATAGGTAGATAAATAGATAGATGTACTCAAAGAAATAATATACATGTTTTTTCTCTAAAGGTCATCATTTTTATTTGGGTAAAAGATTAAATTTTGGTGAGACATAAACTTCTAGGTTGAAACTGCATACTCCAAATACCTAAATATGTGTTGGATATAAGTCAAAAGCAGTCATTGTTATTTGATATTTATAAATTAATTCAACTTCTTAAAATAAAAGGAAACTGGAAATTCTCAGAGGCATATAAAGCAAATTGTGTATCAGCATGATTTTTTTCTAATAATTAAAATTCTCACTGCTTGTTAATAATTAAAATAACTTTTCTTTCTTTACATTAGTTGTGCAACTCTCACATAAGTACAAAGTAACACAAATCAATAATTATAATTATCACATGTTATTTTTATTTAAAAAGGTAAAGTAAGGAAAACAATTAATTTTCTATATTAATGAGCAGTAATGCTCTATTAAACACATGCACACAATTGGATTTATTATGCAAGCCATAATATCAATGGTAAAGCAATATAAATCTCCAAAGTAATAGATTGTGCTTTCTTTAGTGTCTTATGTTTGTGTATCCAAAGTTCTATAATTTGTTGAGTACATATTTGGGTGAAAAAACAATCATTTTGATCATTTCTTTTGAATTTAGCAATTGGGTACTGCTATTCATTCTTCACAATCATTAAAAACTTAGCATAAAAATGGGGGATATATTTTATGTGAAACCTAGACAAGTAACTCCTTTTGTTTGAGAATAAATTTGAAAGACACCAGAATTTTCAATCCCAAATGAGGTATAGTAAATAGACATGCCTTCCTCACTATATTAGATGCTGGGAAGTTCAAGATCAAGGAGGTAGCAGCTGACAAGGGACTACTTGCTGCTTCATAGAATGGTAAAGGGTGGAGGGGCGAGAACACAAAAGATCAAACATGCACAATAAACTCTTTAGATAGAAATGATGTTCATAACCACACCTGGCATCTTTTCTATTTCTTAGCTCCAAGTACAGTACATATGAATTAGAGAAGAGATAGTCAAATTATTTGATTCTGCCTCTTTTCCCTATACGTCCTGTACTCCTTGTATAAAATAATATCACTACATTTCAATATTCTCAGCCCTTTCCAGTCTCACTTTGCAGTTTAAGTCAAGTGTCAGTTCATGGTCACAAGATATATGAAATAGCCTCCAATTTGAAATAGCCAGGAAGGGACATTCCAAAAGAGAAAAGGACACAAGATAATCACAACGCAAACAACAATAAAACCTAGTGTTAGAGGATAATGTTCTTTAACTAGGCTATGCTATGATAGACCATATGAGCCTTATTAGGCAATCAGGACACTTTCAGAAGGTAATTTGTAGTTGATAAAAGTAATTTACCTTCGGTATAATATGAGTAGAACTGCTTTTCAAAAGAACATAACAGCTCTTCTTTAAGAAATAGGTAAGAAAAAAAGCAACCCTTCAAGGAAAATACAGTTAGATATTTGTAACAATAAACTGAATAAATTCTAATCAAGGAAGTAGGGAAAATTTAAGTTCTTACTACATAAGAAATTTTGTGATTAAGCTATCAGCATACAATAACAATGGTGATGTCTTTGTAAATTAAAGTCCATGTTAGTTGGGTGTCATAAATGTGGACTAGAGGGGAAAAATACATAAAGTCTTGGCTTTTCTTAGAAATTGTTACCCAAATTGCAAAACCTATAACTCAGGGCAAATTAAATGGACAAATATTTATTTATCACAGTGAGCATGATGACATTCATAGACTTTTCCTTCTAACAAGGAGCTTATGTTTATGTTAGTAAAAGTAACACAAAGGTCATGCAAGGCGTCCTTTGGCTTATGTTTCTGTGGTTGTAGAAGAAAAGCTACGGTGGTAGAATGATTATCTATTATAGTGCTGCAACAGTTGCTTTCTTTTTGTTTTGTTGTTTTTTTTTAGTTTCTTTGGTTTCCTTTTCTTTCCCTCTTCTTCCCATAGTGGAGTCTGTCAGGTTCAGTCTAAGAAGGCCTACCATAAGCCCCAAGGCAAGAAGGAATGAAACTTGTCCATCCTAAACAATTCTGCTGCCTGTGATTACCGTGTGTGTGGTCGCTCACAGGCAATTACAGCGGAGAAATTGGAAGGGAGGTGAGTTTTACCAATGATCTTAGCCATAACTTTCAGTATTTAAAAGTCTCCAAGATTCAAGACCATAAAGTGGCTCAATAATATTCTTTAATTAGATAAATATTATTTTAGAAAAAAAGATGATGGAATCAGTTTGCCTTTTATCAATGGTTTCTACATTTTTCCAAAGGAATGTTTGCAAGAAAAGATTAAAAAATTAGGATATTAAAAAAATAAGATATTGACTTCAAGCATTATTTGTAATAGTGGTTGCTACTCCAGTGCTTGCTTGGTTACAAAATTTAAAATAATATGAGACCAGCAGAAACGGTCAGATAAGTTGATGTTAGGCAAAATGAATCCCAAGATAAGTATTCAAATGTTTTTTTTTTCTTTCTTGCAATTGTTTCTAACATATTTATAAGATGATTTCTTTGTTGCTTTGTATGTCCCTCCCCCATGGTATAACCCCTGTTTTCACTGTATTTGATGTTGGTATAATTTGGGGAGGGGAAGGAAAAAACAAGTTGTATAAATAGGGATATAGGTGGACCCATTGCAACAATGAGATGTACAAGACATTATGTCGAAAAACAAACTTTACAACTTTGGCTGGGAGGGGAAGGGGGAGAAATGGGAATGGATGGAAAGGGATGGGAAGAGGAAACAAAGGAGGAGGCAGCAGCAATGATTGATAAGAAATGTACTCATTACCTTGCTCATGTAGTTGTAACCCCTCTGTATGGTATTTTCACAATAAAACAATTATTAATAAAAAAGAAAATGGATCAAAGACCTCGAAGTCAAAGCAGACACTCTGAAAACATTACAGGATGGAATAGGAAAAACTCTAGGTCTCCTTGGCACAGGCCAAAATTTTCTTAATAGAGACCCAGAAACACAACAAATAAAAGAAAAGTTGGACAAATGGAATTGCATGAAATTGCACAGCTTCTGCATGGCAAAGGACATAGCTAGCAAGATCAATAGAAAGCCCACGGATTGGGAGAAGATTTCACTACTATACAATGAACACGATTCTCATATCTAAAATATACCTGGAATTCAAAAAATTAAATCCCCCAACAACAAATCCTCAAAGAAACAACTGCCCAATAAATAAGTGTGTTAAGGACTTAAAGAAAAACTTCTCTGAAGAGGAAGGAAGGATGGCCAATAGACACATGAAGAAATGCTCAACCTCTCTAACTATAAAAGAGAGGCAGATCAAAACAACATTGGGATACCACATCACCCCAGTTAGAATGGCTATAATCAAGAACTCTAATAACAGATTCTAGAGGTGATGTGGACAGAAGGGAACCCTTCTGCATTGTTGGTGGGAATGTAAACTTGTTCAACCACTTTGGCAAGTAGTATGGAGGTTCCTCAAAAGACTTCACATAGAGCTCCCCTATGACCCAGCAATCCCACTTTTGGTCATTTACCCGAATGATCACAAATAAGACCATATTAAAGCTACCAGCACAACTATTTTTATTGCAG
>NW_012267237.1:16961530-16965008 GCF_000151885.1 Dipodomys ordii | reverse complement strand
GATTGTTTCTAACATATTTATGAGATTATTTCTTTATTGCTTGGTTTGTCCCTTCCCCATGGTAAAACCCCTGCTCTCACTGTATTTGATGTTGGCATAATTTGTGGAGGGGAAGGGGAAAAACAAATCGTTTAAATAGGGATACAGGTGGACCCATTGCACCAAGGAGAGGTACGATGTACAAGATGTTATGTCGAAAATGAACTTTACATCTTTGGAGGGGGAGGAGGAGGCTTGTGGTTTGGGGGTAGTGATGGGGAGAGGAGATGGGAAGGTATGGGAAGGGGAAACAGAGGAGGAGGCAACAATGCTTGATAAGGAATGTACTCATTTGCCCATGTAATTGTAACCCCTCTGTATTGTATTTTCACAATAAAAAAAGTAAAAATAAAAATTATATAAAGCTTTAATGTGACGATATCGGAATTCCATATCCTCTTAAAGATTGAACAAAGGATTAATATTATAAGCAAAATAAAGATTTAAAAATGGTGCTTACAAAATTAAAAAAAAGGAAAAACGAACTTTACAACTTCGGTGGGGGGGCGGGGGCTGAGGAGGGGATGGGAGGAGGGCAGGGATGGGAAGGGGAAACAAAGGATGAGGCACCAACAATGCTTGATAAGAAATAAGAAATGTACTCATTTCCTTGCTCATGTAATTGTAACCCCTCTGTGTGGTATTTTCACAATAAACAAACTTATTAATAAAAAAATGAGTTTCATAATTTGTTTTCCAAAAATATTGTGTAAGATGGATTGCTCCCTGATATTAAAAAATGAGTAAGAAATATGATTACTTATAAAAGTATGTAAAAATCTATGACATTTTAAGTATTGAGAGGGCACATTAAGACAGATGTAAAGCAGGGTGCCAGTGGCTACTAGAGGCTGAGATTTGAGGGTTGCAATTCAAAGCAGAAAAGTTCGTGAGACTCTTATTTCCAAAAACAACCAGAAAACTAAATAAAAATGGCGCTGTGGCTGAAGTGGTTGAGTGCTTGCCTTGAGCTGCAGAGCTGAGGGACAGTGTCCAGTCCCAGAGTACAGCGCCATGACCAACCAAAAAAAAAAAAAAAAGACTGATGTAAAAATACATAGATTTTACTTATAATTCACACACATATAAATGACCACTAAATATTACTTACTTTATATTTTACATTTCACGAAGAGTGATATAATGACATTCCCACGATGTAACAAAAAGTTTATATTTAATTAAAATAATATTTTAAAATATATAATAGGATATTCCAATAATGATCTCACTGAAATTTACAATGCCTAGGCCCTGTGTTCAAGGACAGGACCAGCAAAAACTAAAAAAAAAAATACTAACAAAACCAATCTATAGTCTATTAAATCCACACAAAATTCTTATGTCAAATTTCACAGAAATAGAAGTCTATATTAAAATTCATATGGAAGCAAAAAAGGCACTAAACACCCAAAGCAATTCTGTGTAACAAAGAGCAAGTCAGAATAATGTATGAACTATATTAACAAAATTCATGGCAGCAGACAAGTAGATCAACGTGAAGAAACAGCATTATCTAGAAATAATAGCTAAGATCATGAGATTTTTGGCTGAGATGACCCAAAACACACATTGCAGAAAGTAGCCCTCGTAGCAAATCGTGTTATGAGAAGTGACTATACACATGTAAAGAATGAATCTAGATTTCTGCTTCTCAAATTGTTCAAGGATAGAATTGGAGGCCATCCAGTTAAGCAAAATTTATGCTGAAAAAAATGACATAACCTTTAAGGGAAAATGAAACTCCTAAGTATCCAATACAGAGTGTTGTAAGGTAGAACAAAGGGAAGGAGGCTGGAGATGACAGGAGGACGTGAATGTGACAAATCTACTTTATATGCTTGTATAAAAATCTAATAATAAAACCTATTTTAAATTGCTTAAAATAGAAAAATAACAATCAGGAAGTGTGCATGGATTTGATGAAAGTATATTATTCACATGTTTGGAAATTTCATAAGGAAATATTGTTGTACAATTAATAGCTGCCAATAAAATGAGTGGTATAAATTTATTTATTTATTTACTAATTGTTCTGATCCTGGGGCTTGAACTCAAGGCCTGGGTGTGTTGTCCTTGAGCTTCTTTGGTTAAGGCTCTATCACTTCAGCTTTAGTATGGCTTTCAGATTTTCAGTAGTCTAGTGGAGATAAGATTCACAAATTTTACTGCTCAGGCTGGCTTTGAATGGCAATCCTCAGATCTCATTCTACTGAGTACCAGGATTACTGGTCTAAGCCATCAGCACTTGGCTCTAAAACAATTTAAGGAAATATTTTAAAAAATGACTGCCCATTTTCATTGCTGTTTATGTAAGTCAACTGTACCAAACTGTTGAATGAAAATTACAAGGCCAGGGAATATGCTAGAATTTGTTATTTAGATTGTTGACAAATATATATTCCCAACTTGGATATTTATAATGAATATGTACCATAGAACTCTGGTTTAACATATGTCAATTGTCATGTCATAAATAATAGAAACATGTAAAAATAAGAACTAATGATAAGAAGGCTGATTAAATGATTCATCTTCCGTGACAGTTTTATGAAATATGTAAAGATTAACAAAGTAGAAAATATTTAATAAAATGTTTTTCAGAGCTTTGACAAAGATATAATTGAATACAAAAATGCACTATATTGAAGATAGAAACTATTCAGATATACTAATATTATCAATACTTTATATGAATCATGGTTTGATATATATGAGAAAATTAAAATTATGTTTTTTAAATAGAATGCTAAATAATGATATAAGCATATCAGATCATTCATTTATATAATGTATGTTTATGCATATGTTTATATCCATATATCTTTATAAACATAATATAAACATTGTTATAACTCACATATACAAAAGAGAAATCATGTTAATTTACATTACAATTGTTCTTTTGCCTTCTTGTTTTCCTGTATAAATAAAAAATATAAGATATATTAAGTAATTTTAAAAATGACAATAATGTTTTTAAGATATTTGTTTTAGTTTTGTTTTGTTTTGTGCTAGTACTGGGTCTTGAACTCTTGTCTTGGAGCTCTCTCCTGCTTTTTTTGCTCAAGGCTAGTGCTCTACCTTTTGCATCACAGATCCACTTCTAGCAGTTTGCTGGTAAATTGAAATCAAGTGTCAGGGGTTTTTCTGTCTAAGCTAGCTTCAAACCATGGTCCTCATGTCTAGAATTAAAAACATAAGCTGCCAGTGCTTGGCAAGATATTGTTTTTTAAAGATTGTAAGAAAGTAGTTTCATTAGAGTTGTGAAAATATAATTAATGTAATCAGAATCACAGAGTTTTTTTTTTTAATTTTATTTTATTTGTGAACACACTGTACAGAGGAGTTACAATTACATGGGCAGGATAATGCGTACATTTCTTACCAAGCATTGCAGCCTCCTCCTTTGTTTACCCTTCACATCCCTTCCCAGCCT
>NW_012267237.1:16956264-16961020 GCF_000151885.1 Dipodomys ordii | reverse complement strand
GTGTATATATACCACATTTTCTTGATCCATTCATCTACTGAGGGGCATCTGGGTTGGTTCCATATCTTAGCTATGGTAAATAATGCTGCAATAAACATAGCTGTGCTGGTAGCTTTAGTGTGGTCTTGTTTGTAAACATTTGGGTAAATGCCCAAAAGTGGAATTGCTGGGTCATAGAATTTTTTAACATATATTCAATATGTGTTAAATTTATTTTTATTTCACTTTTTTGTGTTATTCTCTAATGATTACTGGATTATGAATGCTATCTTTATTACCCTAATGGATCTAGAATGGCTCTAGGAGCACTTGCTTATGGCAAGCTTTTCTAGTAACAATGATTCATTTTTTTAAATAAATTTTAAGTTAATTGTTTAGTTGGTGATGCTTAAACTCTGGGCCAGGGTTCTGTCCCTCAGTTCTTTAGCTCAAGATGAGTGCTCTACCACTTGAGCCACAGAACCACTTTCAGTTTTCTGGTGGTTTATTGGACATAAGAGTCTCACATGCTTTCCTGCCGGCTTGGCTTTGAACCGTCATCCTCAGATCTCAGCCTTCTAAATAGCTAGGGTTACAGGCACTAGTACCCAGCTAGCTGGTGATTTTTAAAACCTATATTCACCTCATATTATTATTTTAACTTATGTAGTTGAGATTCAGATATATTCTAATGAGTCATATTTTTGGAGCAAATTCTTCATGTTATATATATATGTGTATATATATATATATATATATATGTTAGGCAAACATAATGCTAATTTCTAAAACTTCCATTTATCCTAGACTCAGTATAACATAAAATAGAATGATCAATTATGGTATTATCAATGATTTAGTTCTAATTGTGATACATTAATACAATCTGGAAAGTAGCTTTTGTTTTATTAGGCAATTAAAAAGCACTTACAATTTACGATATGCAGAACAAAGTTTGTTACATGTCCTTTTTAAAATAATGTAAGATGGATAGCTAAGTAAAATTGTTCTCAATATGTCTTAGAAAATTGGCAATGGAAAATAACTGAAGGAATTGCATCAATTGGAAAGGAACTGCACATACTGTATTTTAGAAGCTGAAGGATTTTAGTGATTCCTCCCTATCCGAGATAGATCTTACCGTTATTATTAAAGTTCAGTGGAGCATGCAATAGTATCTAAGAAGCTTAAGTGAGAGCATAAAACATATTGGCCAGAATAATCCCTCTGCAGCTCCATTTCCTTTTCCTCACAGTATCAGACTTGATCCGAAGGTTCATCTGCAGAAAATACTGTACATTAGGACATTGTAGGAAATAGATTTGAGATGGTACAGAAAAAAATATTTTGCAAAGCTTACTTTACCATTTCTCTTCAATTGCATCCATGTTCATTTCTAAGGGCACCATGAATAATACGCTGGCAGCTCAAGTGTATTGGTGTGTTTAGGGATCTTCTTGAAAAATGTCAGATCGACGGATGCTATATCTCTTCTTTTCTCACTTTAAAAGAAATCTTGGACCTTTTATTCAAATGAAATGACACAACAGAAAATGTTCACAGGGCATCACAAGGAGCTCCATGACATTGCTCACATACAGGTTTGACATTTTATGACACTTATGCATTAAATTAATAAATTAGCTTTTATTGTCATGCTGGGGATTGAATCCAGGAAACACAAATGCCAGACAAGTGCAGCCTTTAGTGCTTCATAAATTACCTTACAATCAATCTGCAATAATTTATTTTATCCTTTATGCCATTATATGTCCAAAACATTCACAACTTCTAATATGCCATAAATCTGTGCTGTGAGGAAAAATGGAAAAGATCATGGCCCTGAAGGTACTTCATATGTTGGATGGAGCAAATATTATTTTTAAAAATCTGTTATGTGTTTAAAATTATGTTTAGAATGATAGCATGTGTCTAAGTTTTAAGATAATTGGAATTGTTTTGCCACCTGTTCATTTTTCAACACTGAATTTTTATAAATTAAAAATATTTTAAGTATATTTATTTTTCAAAGCCTCAGTCATTTTGTTTTCCCTAGAGTAATATATAAACTGTCAGACATTTTCATATAATTTGGTAGCTTTTTTGTTGTTGACAATTAGTTCTTATTATTCCCTATTGGGGAATCAAATTTATGTGAGCATGCTAGTTATCTACAAAGTAAAAGTTCTGTGGGCTTTTATGATACTTCCAAAGCAGATTTGCTGATTTAACCTAAAGATACAGTCCACTTCCCTAATTGATATTCAGTTAAATTTGCTTGCAGTAAACTTCATTTCTTCATTTCTGTTCTTTTAGGAGGTGTTTTATTAGGGTTATTTTTCCCATGTCTTGGTTTTAGAATGCTTTCTCTTTATCTGTATTTGTACCGGTTTTAAACTCAGAGAAGCATGGTTCTTAGCAAAAACTCCCACTTCAATTGCTTCCATGTCCATTACTAAGGGTACCATGAATAACACACGTTCTTAGCAAACACTCCTAAATTTGAGTCAGGCTTTCAAAACCTGTTGGATTTAGTTAAATTCTTAGAAAAAATCTCACTTTTGCTTAGAACTTCCTCAGATCACAGTTCTTCTCTTCCTGTTGGCTGCCATGTAGCTGACAATTATAAGAGTATGTTTCCCTCATTGCTCTGTTTTATATATATCTATATATGGATATACACGTACATGCATATGTATGTGTGTAGATATAATATTTATAATAGATATTGCATGTTATATATATTTATATTATATATGAATATATAATGTATTGATTGTTGCTCATATTTTTTTGGTCAGAGTGGCTTTGAATCATGATGCTCTCTTATCTGATTTCTATATAGCTCAGATGATAGACATGTACTCACACACAACCCAGAAAATGCTTGGTTTAGAAGTTTAAAAAATTCTGGAAAATCTCATAATTCATTGTAATCTACTGCGTCAATTACTCTTTTTTTTTAATTGTGAAAATACCGTATAGAGGGGTTGCAATTACATGGGCAAGATAATGAGTACATTTCTTATAAAGCATTGTTGCCTCCTCCTTTGTTTCCCCTCCCCATCCCTTCCCATTTCCCACCCCCGCCTGGAGCACCGCCCCCCTCCCCATCCTCGCCAAAGTTGTAAAGTTCGTTTTTCATTGTTGCAATGGGTCCACCTGTATCCCTATTTAAACGATTTATTTTTTCCTTCCCCTCCACAAATTATACCAACCTCAAATACAGTGAAAGCAGGAGTTATGCCGTGGGGGAGGGACTAACTGAGCTTTGTTGTTGTTTTTTAACACATTTTTGGTGATTATTATGTACTACCACAGACAACATTTTCAGAGTTACTTTGACTTAAAACATAAAACTATAAAAGCAAAAGCCTAAAAGCAAATCTATAATTATCAGAACTAGAAAAACAAACACAAACTTCAAATACAAGACAACACAATGAAATTTAATCAAAACTCAGAAGCTTCAAAGTAGAATCAAATATGAATATGTAATGATTTGAAATTAAAAATATTTATTTTCAAATTGAATAGAAGGGTAATTTATATAATTACTCTCTTACTAATCACTCTGGGCCTCCCTGCAGAGCACAATAATATATTTTTATTTCAAGTTATTCTAGATATGTCATGCAATTTTTGCAGAATAATGATCTATAGTATTAATTATTTCCCAGGAACCTGCAAAAAATCCTAAAAGTATCACAGGCATGTCACACATTCACAAGCACATGCATACATGCATATGCACACATATAAACACACACATTACACAAGTATTAAATATACAGTGTATTCATGATAGAATAATTCTGTGTTGTTTTTCCTTATGTTCCTTGAAGAGCTATCAGAAATGAAACAATGAAAATAACTATTTGATGTTGGTATATTCTGTGGAGGGGAAGGGAAAAAACAAATCTTCAAATAGAGATACAGGTGGACGCATTGCAACAATGAGATGTACAAGATGTTATGTCCAAAAATGAACTTTACAACTTTGGTGTGGAGAGGGGGCTCCTGAGGGAGGGGAGAAGGGAGGGGAAGGGGAAACAAAGGAGGAAGCAACAATGCTTGATAAGAAATGTACACATTACCTTGCCTATGTAATTGTAACCCCTCTGTACGGTATTTTCACAATAAAAAAGAAAATATTAATCCTATTAACAATAATTACTTTACCTAGAATGATATTCAACACACATGTTGCATGTTAAAGGTATTCTTTCATTAGTTTGTAAACTCTTATATATGTATTTTTTTCCTTTACTTGTGTCATCTCAAACTTAGACATGAATTTCCATTAAAAAGTGTTCTCATGTTTTAGGAAAAGTTTGAATAAGCTGATTTGGGGGTCACATTTAATTATATATTCATTCTGTATTTCAGAATTGGCAAGAAGAGAAGGAATTAATGAGAAAGACATTTTTCTGCCAATAATATATCAGCAAAAAATATGGCTACCTAATTTCTAGGGAATTTGGAAGAAGAAAATATGAAGTTCACAACAGAATGAACACTTTAAGCTGCATTTAAGGCCACAGAAATGAATATCTGTATTGTAAGTCTTCCTAAAATACAGGATCCACATAGTTGATCCCCTTTGCTGCTTCCTTTTGCTTTTTGATTTCAGCAAAACCCAGTCCCTTGGCCAAGATATTTTTCTTTTTTTTTTTAATTGTGAAAATACCGTACAGAGGGGTTACAATTACATGGGTAAAATGAGCACATTTCTTTTTGTTTTTTAATTTTAATTTTTATTTTTTGTGAACATACT
>NW_012267237.1:16947459-16952799 GCF_000151885.1 Dipodomys ordii | reverse complement strand
TTGAGTCCTTATCTTTGGGTTCATTTCATCTAACATCAACTTATCTGACATTTTCTGCTTTTCTCAGATATATACTAGTTATTGCAAATAAGGGAAACCATGAGACCTATGTTTCTTTGGGCCTGGCTTACTTCACTTAGCGAAATTTTCTTAAAAGAGACTCAGAAACACAAGTTATTTTTCAAAATGATTTTCTTTTCTACTCAATGTCAAGTAAGAGGAAGGAGAGAATCTGAACCAAATTCAGAGTTACTATTTATGGCATTATAATTGTTTTACTAAACACAGGCACCCTAGGTAGTGTTCAGGCATGTGGAGGATAAAATGTTCTGCTAATTAGTTATGATCTGAATATTGATAACATCAACTGCAGGAAGAAACATACCATCCTACAATAATATCCATCTCTGTTTTATCTTCCCTCAGGGAACTATTCCTTCATGGTTTAGGAATTTGAACTTCATGTACGATTATCTCAGACTTGAACTTCTCTTTTTTTGCACTCAATATGATTTTAATTGTATAATTAAATATATCAAGGTTTCTTGAATGAATATGCACTCCCTCTCCAAATACAAATCTCATGAAGTAGGTTAGCTCTGTCTTATTTATGTTATCCTCAAAATCTAACATAATTAATTGCAATATAATAACCATTTTAAAATTATTTGTACAAGAAATGACTAAATGAAAAAAAATCACATAGAACAGTATGTTAAGAAGAACAGCAACAAAAAAAAAACTCTTGTGTCCCTGTCTTAGGGTTCAATTCACTTAACATCATCTTATTTGGTCAAATGTAAATAGTTTTTTACCTTTTCTGCTTTCTACACAAATGCTAGTAGTTGCAAATAAGAGAAACTGTGGGATATGTGTTTCTTTAGGCCTGGCTTATTTCACTTAATATATATATTTTCCAAGTCTTTCCATTTCCTAACAAATAGCTCGTTTTCACGGTATTTGATACTGGTGACCTGCATCTTGTACATACACTTCACTTTTCTAATTTGGCGAGGGGAAGGGAAAAAACAAAAAACTTAAATAGGGATACAGGTTGACCCATTGTAACAATGAGATGTACAAGACACTGTTGAAAACAAACTACAACTTCGGCTTGGGTGGGGGGGGGGATAGTTGGCGAGGTGGAAAAGGAAGAGATGGTAGTGGGAAAATAAAGGAGGAGGTAACAATGCTCCATAGGAAATGCACTCATTACCTTTCTCATGTAACTGTAACATCTCTGTACAGTATTTTTACAATAAAATATGCAGATAAAAAGAAAGGATTAAATGAGAAATAAAGATGAATGCATCTACAAGTTCTGATATTCTTTACAAAGACTCATTGCATGTGCTCCATTTATGTATTTATTTTAGAAATGGGTATATACATGGGTTCTTAAGAAACACAGTGAGCTATTTGAGTTACAAGGTCCTCAGAAAATAGCCCTAAAGACATTAGTGACTTCTAATATAAGGTACAACAAAAATTTTAAATGGTGGTAGCATTTAGGGAAAATATTTTCTTACTGAGATTCCAAATGCAGACACACTTTCTGCCTATTTTTATTTGTATTATATTTACTATTATTGTTATTGCTGTTATTATTATTAATTTTATTTATTAATTTTTTTGGTAGGTTGTGGCACTTGAACTCTGGGCCTGGGTATTGTCCTTCACCTCTTCAGCTAAAGTCGAGCACTCTACCACTTTAGCCACAAGGCCACTTCCAATTTTCTGGTGGTTAATTGGAGATACAAATTTCACGGACTTTCCTGCCCAGGCTGGCTTTCAACCACCATCCTCAGAACTCAGCCTCCTGAGTAGTTAGGATTACAGGTGTGAGCCACCAGGGGTCGGCTGTTTTTTGGTTTGTTTGTTTGCTTGCTTGCTTGCTTGCTTGTTTTGTTTTGTTTTGTCTTTCAAATTATAGTTCATTTTGTTTGGTATCATCTGTTCAGAATCTTAATATTGCATACCAATACCAATTCATGCTTCTGTCATTGAACTAGAAACCTAATATTCTACACAAATAAATCAACTTCCTCATTCTGAATGGCCACTACTATTTTAATACATTTCTCCTTAGGGGTATCTACATATTGTTTGTCCAATAAACTGTTTCTAAAATTAAGTTTTCAATTGTTCACTCAGGTCTGTTTCCATCACATATTTTTGTAATCTCTGTGACTATGTATAGCTAATTTTACCACAGTTTGAATTTCATTGAGCAAGACTTCTCCAACTTTCAAATGCTCTGAAAGGCCTATGTTTGTATTGACAGTATTTGCAAAAGGTTTGACATAAATAGATATAAATATATTTAATAAATTATTAAAATAGAAAATGTCAGATAATAAAAGATTTTAATCATTTAGAGTAGAAATTTAAATACAAAAGCAATAAAAAACCTAGCCTACTAAATTTAGTAACAAGCATAAAAAAGAATCAGGTTAAAGGTGTCACACCCCAATGGTAATTTCTGACCTCATATTTTTTACTGATAATTTCATAATTCTATACCCAATATTTCTTTATTATTAACCTGAAAAATTTTTTCAGAGTTTCCAATGCTCTTCCTCATCTCTCTCTCTCCTTTCTAATTCCATTTCCTCCCTTTATCTATTTGCCTCTCTTTGTCCCTCACCCCCTCTTCTCTGTATATCTTTACTGGTACTGAGATTTGAACCCAGGATCTTGAAACTGTTACACAGGTTTTCTGCCACCTGAATCATGATAATCAGTTCATTTGTTTTGCTTTGTCTACTGTGTGTGTGTGTGTGTGTGTATGTGTGTGTGTGTGTGTGTATGTGTGTGTGCATGTGTGCCTGTATCCAATTGCACACAGCTTGTGATATCTATATTGATGCTTAGGAATTGTTTCCTTTTCATAATCTTGTAGATTTTTAGGAATAAGGTTTTATCTTCTTAATCCTGTAGCAATTAACATATATTTGATACATACACAATATACTTGAGATTTTCAGGAAACAAATGTGATAAATGAACAAATGAGAATTATGAAGTATTTCAGTGTACTAATTTTGAGAAATAATGTTCTAAAATGTAATTGTTTTAATTTGATGTCCTTATTTATGAAAAATTCCAGTACAAAATGCCTTCTAACTTATTTGGGAAAAATGATTACTGAGGAAATCATGAAGGAGGGCATATGTGCATTTACTTTGCTATAATTTGACAAATACTTTTGGGTATGTCTGTATATGTATATATGAATATAATTAGTAAAGCCAATATTAAATTAAATAACATGATAGCTACTTGTAAATAAATAAATTTTAGGCCAAATTTACTAACTTTCTTCTAGCAAATGATATGATTAAACCTGGATTCTTCCTAATACATTTTTATGGAATAAAGGAATTTTTCCACATGTACATTTCTATATTTCTACATTGATGCTGTTATTTACTCATAATATCCTTCAAAAATATCTGACAGTTTGCAGCTTCAATGATATGCTAATTTCATGCCAAGAATATAATTTTCACATGTTGAATCATTCAATTGAGGAGTTGCAAACAGCATTGTCAGAGTGCATTGAAGGTGCTCAGAAGTGAAGTTCAGAGTTATTGGAAGTGTAAGAGATGCATTTGCTTCATTTATAAAGAAATTTCCACCAACTTTTTTTCTCTCTATTGAAATATAGTAAATATTGTTATTTTTCAATTAGTGATTCAAAGACCAAGGGTTTAGTGATAAATGTAGACTATTATTGTAATGTGTAGTGTTATTTTCTTAATGTGTTGCAAATAAATAATCACTAATAAATCATTTTACTTTAAAATATCTTACATTTTACAAAGATAGCAATAATATATACCAAGCTTTCATTGACTTCCACATTTAGGTGGAAGTACAAACCACTATGGAAATTATTCAGGAAAAAATCATTATTCAGGTAGTCATCAAGGAGAACCCATAGGTTATTTATACTGAAGTGAGATTGAGAAATAAGTAGAAATATTAGTGATATTTTCATACAAATCAGTATGTAAATGTTATGAAAGACTGATGTCTAATCTTAAAACTTTCAGAAGCCCAAGGTATCTTTGAGGGATGCATGAATAAGAACTACGGTGAAGTAGCCCAATGGAATATTACTATGGGATAAAAGCTAACCATTGATTGACAAACAAATGAACCTAGGTCAATCACAAGGAGATTATGCATAACGACTTAATAAATCTTAGAAAGATACATATGGAATAATCTTACTTAAAATCATGTATGAAGACAACATTATAATGAAGATATTAGAAGTATTTTCTGGGTACTGAAGTTGAAGCAGTGGAGTGACTAAATTTTATGGGAGATAATTTCTCTGGTGGAATGGAATAATCTGGACTATAGTTGTAATTATTAAACATCTATTTTTATGAAAACACTTCATGGAAATATCCAACAGCAATGTCTATAGCATTCCCCAAATGTGCTTTTCAGACCTGAAATCTGAAAGGTTTGTAGCTGTATTAATAATGTTAACTCTAATACTACTTGTCTAAAATTGGCAATGCCTTGTTTTTATGTTATATGCTCATCTTTTGTAAGCTAGATGTCTGTGCCATTTTCTGCATGTTTTAACGGAAATAGTTTAATTATTTCAAAATTAAAACAAAGTACTGGGAATAATGCAATTTTTGTTAGATATCTACATGTGAACAAATATAGCATGTTAAAAATACATTAGATTTGTACTATGAACAGAGAACATTTCACTAATTTGTAACAAAGGTAAAAGCAAATAAACAACACCCACATATATTTAAAGTGTGATGCAGAGAGCATATAGAAGTTAAAACCTTCTACTATAGCCCTAACATTGTTGGTATTCTTTTATCCAGAATGAAAAACAAAAACAAAAAACTAGGAGCAAGAAAATGAACTGGGTAAGTTTTTCCTTTACAAAGTAGTACACACAAGATTTTCCTCTGGAATTGGTAATAAGCCAAATAGCCACGAAAATGAGTCATCTATTCACAATAGGTTTGACTTTGCACTATAGGCAAAAAAAATGCAAAATTAAAGGAAACTGATATTACTGGGAGATATTTATCTTAGAAAACTGTAATTCCTCAGGACAAAGTTACTAAATACAAGTGTGGCTATTCATTAACTGTTTGCAAAATCATTGATTGAAATCACTGTATGTCTACTGCCCATGATTTCAATCATGAGTTTAAAAAAATACTATGAGGAATATCAAATATAAAAATGCTAAAATAAATACAGACCCTATAAAGAAAATTATTAAGTGTTAAGACAGATTTAATAAGCACAAAAATCAATTTCAATTGATTCTCCTTTTATAGCAGTATT
>NW_012267237.1:16940153-16943789 GCF_000151885.1 Dipodomys ordii | reverse complement strand
AAAATATATATCTAATCCAACAGTTCAGACTTTAATTGTAGCACATAAAGATGACCAAGTCCAATATCCCTCACTCAAAATTATCTAGCACAAGTCCATTTCAAGTAACTATAGTAACTTTGTTAATATTCATAGAAAAGTTCACACTTCTTCACAAAAACTGAATCAGAATGCATAAGCTGTACCCTGCAAGAAATATTCTTGAAAGGTGCCATCTTTTTATAGGGGCTGCAAGAGTTTTACATTAAAATCATTCTTAAAATCACTATTAAAAAAGAAGATAAGTTGTCTGAGGCAAAATTTTCTTTCTAAAATATGCAACTCCATAAAACCATATATAAGTTATATATATATATATATATATATATATATATACATACATACATATATAAATTTTAATGTTTCTCCTACACTCTCTTGCTGTAATTTCAGTTTCAGATCTGATGTTCAAGTCTTTGATCCAATATAAATTGTTATTAGTGCCTAGTGACAAACAGGGATCTACATTTAGTATTCTGCTATTGATGCCCTGTTTCACCAACACCAGTTATTGAAGAGACAATTTTTTTCAGTATATGTCTTTGATTCTATGAAAAATGGAATACTTCTACACAGTTGTGAGCATATGATTTCATGCAATCAGTGGATTGCATGATCTATTCTTAAGTATACCTTTCACTTTCAAAACTAATCATTAAGGAAACTGAAATAGTCTCCACACCCTTCCTTTCAAATCAATGCTGAGAAAAAGTATATTTATTGTATGAAGAAAGCCACTTTAAAATTCATTTCTATAAGCTACAGGAACAATGATTTGAAAGAAACAGAAACTGATAATTCCTCAGAGTGCTCAAAGAATGTTAGCATTATATTTGTTTCCATAGATACATTTTTATGAATTCCTTAGAGAAAGAAATCCTTTTTCTTATTTTTAGAAAATGATCAACAAACCTATTTATCTAAGACACTGTAATGATTTATTTTAGAGTATATTTCAATCATTTATGGATCAAAACATGTAAAAATGACCATTTTAAATTAGAAAATTTTAAAGATTAAGGTAAAGATATATAACAAGAGTAATTTGAGTTTTTAAAATTAATTTACAGTGCAGTGTATGAATAATGTATAATTCAAATATATTAGAGATATAATAAATTTGTTTCGTGTCTTTTTCTTTTAACTATGTTTAAAATAAAATTAAAAATTGTATTCATGCTATTAATAAACCCCAAATCATTGTAGTTTTAAAAGTTGTTAGACTTGAATTAGGATTAGCAATCTAAGTAAAATAGCTTTTAGACAGTTGAAAGATAGATCTCTGACCAGGTAATTTTCTGTTGACTTATCAAGATCCTTCCAAGGAGATAGTTTAGCATCAAACAAATAATGTTCATCTTGGTACACTCATGAAAAAAGTATGAAATCAGGCCCCTTCCATGTTTAATAATTATTTTAATGAATCAATAACCTTAATCTAGCCTGTGAAATAATTAGACTCTTAAAAACTTTTAAATATTTACTACCCATTTTTTTAATTTTTCATTAATACCAAAGGAAAAGGAATAAAATGAAGCAAATATTTGCTAAACTTCAAAAAATATAATCCTCTTATTTATCAAAGGCAATAAGAAAAATAAAATCAGGGTATATTAGAATTATTTGCTATTGTAATTTCATTCGTAAAGATTTAGCATGAAAATGATGTGGAATTTACAAAACTGTCTCCAAAGAAAGTACAAAGATGCAAATGTTACTATGGGCAAAGTTGGATGCAGGTGAGAGAGATGAGAGGGAATGATGAGAGAAATGATATTGATCAAGATGCATTATAGTCCTAATTGAAATTTTGAGTTGAAATCTCACTGAATCTGTAGAAAATGTAAATCGGAATATTAAAAAAATAAATGGACAAAGAATGGAATAAGCATTTTCCCACAGAAGGCATACAAATGATAAGCAAATAATATGCTTAATATAATTGATCTCAGAGGAAATGCAAATCAAAACTACAATGAAACACTTTACAATATTTAATTAATATTTGTTTAAATTTAACAATAAAATGCTCTTTGATTCTCACATAGATTTCTATAATAAAACAAACGTAATGTTTGTATGTATATGAATCCCCTTCATCCTGGCAATTATTTAATTAGCCATGCCGTAATAGTTCTGCTTTTCTACCATTTAGTTTTTTAAAAAATCTCAGTATTTTAACATCTCTATTCTATTTGAAAAATTAACTAATTGTTCTTGGGCTTTGTAGTTTGGTATATCTACAGAGTCAGTATCTTCAGAAGTTAACTTGTAAGAAGAGATATAAGGCAGGTATTATTCATGTGAATGCTTAGATTTTACTGAAATATCTTTACAAAACATTAGTTTCCCAGTGATAAAATATCCCCTTCTTATAGCCTCTTCCTGGTAAATCATTTATTCTCATCTCTTCTATACTCATATTTACAACCACTCCATGAACCTGGATGGATGTCACAAGCACCTTCACCTGGAAACATTTTAATTTTGATTATTAGAATAAAAGAATCAGTTAGGTGAACACATTTCCTTCAGTATTCTGTGCAAAATATGTTGGTTTCACATACATAGGTTTAGCATCTACTGGGAGACCATAAATGTAAGGGCTCTTTTACTAAAAATAAATAAATAAATATACAAGAAGTGCTTGAATAAGGACTTGTTTTCTTGTTGTGAGATTTTTTTCTTTCATTTTTTTATGGTAAAAGTGATGTACAGAGGGGTTACAGTTACATAAGTAAGGTATGAGTACATTAATTTTTCCAACATTGTTCCACTCCCTCATTTTTTCCTGCTTTCCCTCCTTCTGACTCCCCCCACCAAAAGTTATAAAGTTCATTTCTAACATAGTGTCTAGTGAGTAACACTGTTGGATTGGTTCACCCTTTGTCCTTTGTCTCATCATATTGTTATTCCCCTTCTCTTCCCCAAATCACATAAACATATAAAAATGTTATAGAAATCAATCAATAAATAAATAAATAGAAACAGTGACCACAGGGAATAAACCAGAGGAGGAAAAAAAAGAAAAAAGAAACAACTGCAAACAGTCCACACAAAAAAGAAAACACAAACCTAAACAATTGTTCCCATATCTTGGAGTTCATTTCAATTAACATCATTTATTATACGGTCATATGTACATAGCTATTGAGCTATTGTGATCCATTGCTAGGATGATCCTAGACATATACTAATTATTACAAATGCAGGAAAGCATGGGACTTATGTTTCTTTGGGTCTGGTTTATTTCATTTAATGTGATTTTTTCTGTCTTTACATTTCCTTACGAATGGGGTGATATCATTCTTTCTGATGGAAGCATAAAATTCTATTGTATATGTATGTATACCACATTTTCTGTGAGACTCTTAGATGGGTAAAGACAACAAGTGTTCTGAACTTAGATACTGACTGGAGCAGGCAGAAAATTCTTAGAAACAGTCAGAATTAGGAAGACTTAATTTTGGTGAAATGGAATGTTGAACCCAGGAAGAATTGGCAAATGAGTAGTTGGAGGGAAGGTTAAACTATCATATATTTCTCTGAAATATTCCGTTGCACTTAGGTGATTTGGGCTTGCATATAATAAAACAA
>NW_012267237.1:16939175-16940103 GCF_000151885.1 Dipodomys ordii | reverse complement strand
GGCAAAGTAACAGGGTATAAAATTAACCCTCAAAAATCAATGGCTTTTCTGTATGCCAACAATGAGAAAAGTTTGGCTGAAATTAAGAAAACAACTCCATTCGTAATAGCCCCACTAAAAATAAAATACCTAGAAATTAACGAAAGAAGTGAAGGACCTCTATGATGAAAACTTTAAAAACCTGAAAAAGGAAATCAAAACAGAACTTAGAAAGTGGGAAAACCTCCCATGCTCCATTGATTGGATCAACATTGTGAAAATGGCAATACTTCCCAAAGCTATCTACAAATTCAATGGGATACCTATCAATATTCCAACCTTGTTCTTCAAGGAAATAGAAGAGGCAATCCAAAAATTTATATGGAACAATAAAAGACTCTGAATAGCAAAAACGATCCTTAACAGAAAGAACAGTGCTGGCTACAAAGCCATAGTCATCATAACAGCTGGTACTGGAACAAGAACAGACGTCAGGAACCATGGAATAGAATTGAAAACCCAGAAATAAATCCACAGACCTATAGCCATCCAATCTTTGGTAAGGGAGTTAAAAAAATAGAATGTAAGAAAGACATTCTCTTCACTAAATGGTGCTGGCAAAATTGGTTAATCACTTGTAGAAACTAAAGCTAGATCCTTCTATATCACCCTGCACCATAATGAACTCCAAATGGATCAAAGACCTCAGAGTCAAATCAGACACTCTGAAAACATTACAGGATGGAATAGGAGAAACCTTAGGTCTCCTTGGCACAGGCTAAAAATTTCTTTTCTTTCCTTTTCTCTTCTTTTCTTTTCTCCTCTTTTCTTTTTATTGTGAAAATACTGTACAGAGCGGTTACAATTACATGGGAAAGGTAATGAGTACATTTCTTATCAAGCATTGTTGTTACCTCCTCCTTTGTTTCCCTTTCCCATCCCTTCCCAT
>NW_012267237.1:16936709-16939125 GCF_000151885.1 Dipodomys ordii | reverse complement strand
TATTTAATTAATATTTGTTTAAATTTAACAATAAAATGCTCTTTGATTCTCACATAGATTTCTATAATAAAACAAACGTAATGTTTGTATGTATATGAATCCCCTTCATCCTGGCAATTATTTAATTAGCCATGCCGTAATAGTTCTGCTTTTCTACCATTTAGTTTTTTAAAAAATCTCAGTATTTTAACATCTCTATTCTATTTGAAAAATTAACTAATTGTTCTTGGGCTTTGTAGTTTGGTATATCTACAGAGTCAGTATCTTCAGAAGTTAACTTGTAAGAAGAGATATAAGGCAGGTATTATTCATGTGAATGCTTAGATTTTACTGAAATATCTTTACAAAACATTAGTTTCCCAGTGATAAAATATCCCCTTCTTATAGCCTCTTCCTGGTAAATCATTTATTCTCATCTCTTCTATACTCATATTTACAACCACTCCATGAACCTGGATGGATGTCACAAGCACCTTCACCTGGAAACATTTTAATTTTGATTATTAGAATAAAAGAATCAGTTAGGTGAACACATTTCCTTCAGTATTCTGTGCAAAATATGTTGGTTTCACATACATAGGTTTAGCATCTACTGGGAGACCATAAATGTAAGGGCTCTTTTACTAAAAATAAATAAATAAATATACAAGAAGTGCTTGAATAAGGACTTGTTTTCTTGTTGTGAGATTTTTTTCTTTCATTTTTTTATGGTAAAAGTGATGTACAGAGGGGTTACAGTTACATAAGTAAGGTATGAGTACATTAATTTTTCCAACATTGTTCCACTCCCTCATTTTTTCCTGCTTTCCCTCCTTCTGACTCCCCCCACCAAAAGTTATAAAGTTCATTTCTAACATAGTGTCTAGTGAGTAACACTGTTGGATTGGTTCACCCTTTGTCCTTTGTCTCATCATATTGTTATTCCCCTTCTCTTCCCCAAATCACATAAACATATAAAAATGTTATAGAAATCAATCAATAAATAAATAAATAGAAACAGTGACCACAGGGAATAAACCAGAGGAGGAAAAAAAAGAAAAAAGAAACAACTGCAAACAGTCCACACAAAAAAGAAAACACAAACCTAAACAATTGTTCCCATATCTTGGAGTTCATTTCAATTAACATCATTTATTATACGGTCATATGTACATAGCTATTGAGCTATTGTGATCCATTGCTAGGATGATCCTAGACATATACTAATTATTACAAATGCAGGAAAGCATGGGACTTATGTTTCTTTGGGTCTGGTTTATTTCATTTAATGTGATTTTTTCTGTCTTTACATTTCCTTACGAATGGGGTGATATCATTCTTTCTGATGGAAGCATAAAATTCTATTGTATATGTATGTATACCACATTTTCTGTGAGACTCTTAGATGGGTAAAGACAACAAGTGTTCTGAACTTAGATACTGACTGGAGCAGGCAGAAAATTCTTAGAAACAGTCAGAATTAGGAAGACTTAATTTTGGTGAAATGGAATGTTGAACCCAGGAAGAATTGGCAAATGAGTAGTTGGAGGGAAGGTTAAACTATCATATATTTCTCTGAAATATTCCGTTGCACTTAGGTGATTTGGGCTTGCATATAATAAAACAACCATGTGACTTTAGAATTTAAGTGAATCAAAATGTAATATGATATTTTGAGTTCAGAATTTTAATAGAATATGAATTAATTGAAAGTTTATAAATGCCCAATGTTTTTCTAGTAATTAAAAATAATATAACTGAGAAATTGCTCTTAAAAGTAAGGGCTATGACTTTGATCACTGATTATAAATGATTACACACACATGCTATCACAAACAGAGCTCTGAAGCCTGCTTCTCCATAGTGTCATAAATTTACATTTCATTTCCATTCAGTTAGTGAGAAATAGTATTTTAATATGTCAATCATAAATTATCTCACTATTTGGCCCATTTACTTGAGTGAAGGGATAGATACATTGACAATCTGTTCCTATCTGAAAGAAGGCTTTTATAAGGTAATTGATGAATGTTGATTATAAAAAAAAATCACACAGTTTAACATCTAATTAAGAGATCAAGAACCCAAGTACCTGATTTTCTTTTCTATACAGAGATTAATAGAGATCTAAAATCTGCAGGTTAATTATAGATATAGATATAGATACAGAGAAAAGGCATGTCCATAATAGTGAATAAAATTATGTCAAAGTTTTTGGCTTTTGTGGACAAAGATAATGAGTGTTAGTTAGATTTCTGTCACTATAAAAACGAAGCTTCTGATTTGTCAGTACTATAAAGAGATGGAAAATTATACTTTGAAAACTACAGAAGAAATCATGAGAATGACACAAGTTGTTCTTTGGAATAATAGAGTCCATGGCTCTTCAGTGAAATCTTGTATCACTCCCAAATCAACATTTACTAAATTGACATAA
>NW_012267237.1:16935675-16936659 GCF_000151885.1 Dipodomys ordii | reverse complement strand
AAAAAACCCTAAAATTTAGATTAAAAATAAGTTTTAGATATAATTTATATGTAAATGATTCTCCTTCCAGCAACCAAACTCCTGTTAAAATATATGTAAGAGTATAATCATTAATCTGTTGAAATTATGAATACAAGAGTTTGGCATGTAGTTTTGCCATTTTCCCCCTGGACAGATGGAGTATAGAAACCTTCTCCCCTCTTGACTTTACACTGACAATGTGACTTGTTTGATCTCTAAATTGAGCCAGAAGTGTCAAGGTGATGCTTGTAAGTTCAGGATTTAGGACAGTTCTACCTCTGCTCTCAAATCAAGAACAGGCAGCAGTTAACACTCCTGTCTTTGGGCAGGAGGGAGGCGATAAGAACAGTTAGAAAGCCGACCCAATTGTGCTGAAGCCAGTGGCCAAGGCCACAGAGCTGAGAAACAGGTTGGCAGTGAAAAACCATCACCTTGTCAATACCAGCCCTTCTGCAGACTTGTTAGCAAGAGATAAACATTGTTATTTGAAGTCATTAAAAATTAGGGTGCTTTGAAATTGAGCATTTTTTAAATATCAAAGATGAATATACAGAAACAAACCTTCCTTTTTAAATTGAGAGTTGATCAGCACTAAGAATAAAGAAAATACTAATAAATTGTGCTACATTGAAATAATTGCTTCTTACAAATACTTGTGGACATCTAAGAATTTAGCTTAATTTTCTTGAGAACTCAAGACAGAGAGCTAAAATGAATATTAAGTTTTAAAAAATAGTTGTCACCTAAATTCTGCCTATAATTTTGAATTGTATAAGTAGCACAAATTATGCAATGACATAACAAACACTGGTGACTGAACTCTGAAATTTCATCAATGACAAACAAGGGAAGTAGAAAAGCAGAAACAGTGCTAGGAAAATAAAAATAGATTTGAATACTTATCTTGGGGTTCATTTCCCTAACATCAACTTATCTGACTTTTTCTGCTTGACTCAGACATAT
>NW_012267237.1:16933476-16935312 GCF_000151885.1 Dipodomys ordii | reverse complement strand
CCTCCAGCATCTGTTGTTGTTAGAGTTCTTGATTATAGCCGTTCTAACTGGGGTGAGGTGATATCTCAATTTTGTTTTGATTTGCATTCTTTATAGCTAGAGATGTTGAGCATTTCTTCATGTATCTATTGGCCATCCATCTTTCCTCTTCAGAGAAGTTTCTCTTTAAGTCTTTAGCCCACTTGTTTATTGGGCAGTTGTTTCTTTGAAGATTTGTTGTTGGGAGATTTAATTTTTTAAGTTCCACGTATATTTTAGATATGAGACCCTTGTCTGATAGTATTCAAATGTGTTTTTTCTTCTTTCATGCAATTGTTTCTAACATATTTACAAGATGATTTCTATGTTGCTTTGTATGTCCCTCCCCCATGATAAAACCCATGTTTAAACTGTATTTGATGTTGGTATAATTTGTGGAGAGGAATGGAAAAAAAACAAATCATTTAACTAGGGATACAGTAGGACCCATTGCAACAATGAGATGTACAAGTTGTTAGGTCGAAAAACGAACTTTACAACTTTGGTGGGGGAGCAGGAAGGAGCGGTGGAGAGAGAGGTGGAGTTTGAGAAGGGATGGGAAGGGGAAACAAAGAGGAGGCAACAATGCTTGATAAGAAATGTACTAGTTATCTTGCCTTTGTAATTGTAACTCCTCTGTATGGTATTTTCACAATATAAGTAAATAAATAAATAGAAAAACAGAACACATACTACAGAGGGAACGATGTGACTACTAGTAAGTTGCTTATGACTTCAAAATCTACATAATATCCAATACATTTCTGTTACTTCATGATGATTAAGTAAACCAGAGACACTTCAATATAGAGAGAGAAAAAAAACTGGAGACAGAGCACAGTCCTCCATGATGTGCTTTTCTTTGGGGTCCCAAGTTACAAATATAATTTTTCAACAATAGGATATGAGTCTTGGTGATCTTTGACAAGTGTGAGATTTGATCATATCTCTCGAGTGGTAATGAGCCCAGAACAGACAGAATTCTAACTTCTAGGTTTTCCTTGATGTTCCTTTTTTCAGCTACTTGAAAGTTCAGGCAAGGTATTTAAAACTAGGGAGCTCCCAGATCACAATGCTTGTGCTAATCAAAGATGAAGCTATGATTGTTTTACTTAATGCAATGCGTGCTCTGGTTTAGATAAGAAATTGATTAGGGTAAACATTGTAGAAAGACTCAGCTGCATTTCTTCCTTTACTCTTCTCAATCAAACTTGCTAAATGAGCAAGTTCACCTTGAGTGGCCAACTTTTTTTTTTTTAAAGCACATATGTAATTGTCTAATGTAATGTAATGTTCTGATGAGATATAATGTAAAGAGAGTTTATAAACATAGAAAAAGGTGAAAAAAAGAGCAAATTCATCACATTGGTAGCCAAGGTTCAATATGAATTTTCAGTACGCATATCAGAAGAGCATAACAATTTATGAGAGTTTTTGAGCCTTTTTTCTAAAACCACAAGCTATCAAAGAATCACCAAGTTGCTGATACTTGTCAGTAATGAGTCTCCATTTTTTTATTACTCAGAGTTTCATGAAATCACAACCACATAGTACAGATATAATCTTGGACATCAGCAAATAGGTCAAATGATTAAAAAGTAGTAATTGCATCTCTAATAATAACATCTTAGCACATAGAATAGTATAATTGAAATCAAAGAATTCTTTGAAAAGCGAATTAAGTAGAATGACTCATATTGAAGGAGAAAATTGATGTTAAAATGAACAGTATTGATGTCATCAATAAAAGAAAAACATGTTCATCTGATATAAGAATAATCTATACATTTAAAATTTTTGAATAAGCAAATTTTAAAA
>NW_012267237.1:16925564-16928101 GCF_000151885.1 Dipodomys ordii | reverse complement strand
GTTTGATATTTATTCAACAATCTTAATGACCAATATTGTAGAAGTTCTCAATAAGATAGCTGTCTATATATTACAGAGCAATCTTACTCTTACAGATGAGCTACAGTGGAAGTTCTTCCAAAATTTTGCCTTTTAATTATCCTTTAGCAATTAGTGCAACCATCTGAGATCATTTCTAGGGTTGATGCAAATGATTCAGTCTTTAGCACAAATGTCAGGAGAAAAGGAAATGCAGAAATTTAGAGCAGAAAATTATAGGCATCATTTTTGTACCTTATCTAACAACTTAATCTGTCATCTGTTAAGGAAAGTTAATGATCATGTATTTTCACAAGTTCTTTTTGGTATATTTTTTTATTATGTATAGATCAGTCTTCCTTAAATTTTACACAGAGGTTCTTCTGTAATATAAACACAATTGCTTATTTAGGTCAACTTTAAATCTTTGCTCATAGGCACTTCTTGTTGATATTTGGCTGTGATGATCTTGATTCATTTTATCTGTTAGGGTAAATATGTTTACATAAACTAAGAATCAGACTTTTTTCTATTTAACTAATACCAGTTTTCATTACTCAACCCAGTGGTTGTTCCTAGGTGAAGGGTTTTAGTCATCCCAAATTGCTTATGGAATTTTTCTTTTAAAAATATAGAATTAGATATACCATAAAAATAAAAGTAATTTGTAATTCTGAACAGATCAGTAAGTATAATAAAGAAAAATCAGGATGGAAGGAATGATAATGTATTTTACTGCATTTCAATATGATAACTATGGTCTCAATGTCAAGCGTCACATTTTTGCTTGATAATCAGAGTACTGACATTACTCACAAACTTACCTTGCTGAATCTGCAAGAATATTGCATGAAAATTCTACGCAGACAGCAGGAGAGTATTTTTTTCCATGACAAACACTTTATTAAGTGACTCACTTTATATAATGATAATTTTAATTTCATTCAATAGAATTATTTTACATATCTGCTCATTATTTTTGTTCCTGAAGACACTGTTTCACATATTTGATTATTGGTAATATTTCCTATTAAGAATGATAAGCAAATAAGAATTAATTCACTGTGGTACTTCATGGATGTATCCTTTCAACTTTGGTAAAATTAAAACAAATAAACAAATGAAACTTCCAGATTAGTTTATTATTAGTTTTGTTTGCTTCCAGAAGCAACAGATTTATTTGACTGACTGAAAAAAAGGAGCAATAGGATTATTTTATTGGCAGAAAACAATTGAATTAATCATGTATGTAGCAGGTATTAAATAGTGTACTATGCCATCTAGATTTTTTCTTAATATTTGATTGTATGTAGGTAAGCATGTGCATACAGTAAAATTTAGGAGTAGAAAACTTTTAAAGAAGAGATCACTATTTTATTTTCTTATTTATTTTATTTTATTTTTTATTTTTATTTTTTGTCAGTCGTGGGGCTTGAACTTTGGGCCTGGGTGCTGTCCCTCAGCTCTTCAGCTTAAGATGAACACTCTACCATTTGAGCCACAGTGCCACTTCCGGTTTTCTAGTGGTTTATTGGCGTTAAGAGTCTCTCGGACTTTCCTGCCCGGGTGGGTTTGAACCTCAATCCTCAGATCTCAGCCTCCTGAGTAGCAAGGATGACAGACATAAGCCATAGGCGCCCAGCTAATTTAAAAAAAATATTTTTAAATCATTATTATTTAATCTCTTCTTATTTTTTGAACATTTTTAAGTTTGAAATTTTTAGACAGTACCACATACCCAGAATTGACATAACAAAGAAAGTCACATAGCCAAGTTCTCAGAATCGTTTATTTTTGTTGGTGTTGAGATGGTAAGAAGGGGATGGAGAAGCTATTGTGTACAATAGAAATAACTTCCCTGACTGCAAAAGAGAAAAGTGAGAGTTACCTAGAAACTTCTGGGAACTTATGGTTAAAAATAGGAAGTGACCTGCTAACCTGAAAGGCCACACAGGTGAAGATGAAGATAGTGGAGCAATTTCAACCCAGCTCCTGAAGGAGAAAAGGCACCGATGGTGCCACAATCATAAAGTAAGGAGAATAAAATTGACCTCCGACATTGGTAGTTGATTACTAATATTATCCACAAGAAAAGCCTTCAAATCATACAAGTATGAGATCCAGTTCAAGAACTGGTTCTACAACCCATAAAACAAGCCAGCATTGGGTTGTATTTTTCAAAAATCGTTTAGAAGGGTAGAGCCAGATCCAACCAACATAACTTTAGTTGACAAAATGATGACTACATCACTCGAGTACGTTTGCAACCTGAGTTTCTCTGTGGACGGCACACTGAATTGGCTGGATTAAGAGACGGGGTGGAGGAAACACTGGTCCAGGGTAGAATTGCATGCAGGCCAGCAACAGGTGCGTCAGAGCTGAGTGAGCCTCAGGAAGTACAGATTAGGCTGTGATGTAGTGTAGAGGTACTGAGCGGATGGACCATTCTGCCTTCAACGGATACCACGGAGTTCATTTGGACTTGCAGTTGGAGCCAGATTCAAAAATGCTGACACAAG
>NW_012267237.1:16923271-16925514 GCF_000151885.1 Dipodomys ordii | reverse complement strand
CATAACAATTTATGAGAGTTTTTGAGCCTTTTTTCTAAAACCACAAGCTATCAAAGAATCACCAAGTTGCTGATACTTGTCAGTAATGAGTCTCCATTTTTTTATTACTCAGAGTTTCATGAAATCACAACCACATAGTACAGATATAATCTTGGACATCAGCAAATAGGTCAAATGATTAAAAAGTAGTAATTGCATCTCTAGTAATAACATCTTAGCACATAGAATAGTATAATTGAAATCAAAGAATTCTTTGAAAAGCGAATTAAGTAGAATGACTCATATTGAAGGAGAAAATTGATGTTAAAATGAACAGTATTGATGTCATCAATAAAAGAAAAACATGTTCATCTGATATAAGAATAATCTATACATTTAAAATTTTTGAATAAGCAAATTTTAAAAACCTTATAATACATATGTATGAAAATTTAAAAAATCTAAAAATTTTGTAGAATAAGTCAACTTGATAACAGAAAACATCAACTTGATACTTAAAATTAATTTTAATTATATTCTGTTGAGAAATAAATATAATAACATATTTCACAAAATTTATTTACAACATTAATAAACTTTGTCCAGCAGAAATTTTGTGAGCTTATTTTCTTAACATGGTCAAAAATGTTTAAAGACTTTTTGGATGCTATAACATTTTGCAAAAAGGAATAAGTGAACTGTACTTTCTTGCTGTCATATGTGTTTTTGCTTTCTTGTATGCTTTAAGGTGTTTGTGATTGAGAGACACACATTTTATTACAACGAGAAAAACATTTTTAAGCTTTTCAGTTTCCAGATATTATGTCATTGCTTTATATGGGAAATGCTTTATTTTCATAAGACTTTACCCAATGGTATGCTAATTTATGTTTATTTCAGATAAAAAATTAACTCCAAAGTTACAGTATAAACTAATATATTTTTTAATCTTAATATTGAGAAATGTATATGTGTCTTTTGTAAAGGATGACCAAAATTAATCTAAGTGGAGAAAATAAACTACATGTTGGTAGGATCCAGTTTTTTACAAAATATATATCTAATCCAACAGTTCAGACTTTAATTGTAGCACATAAAGATGACCAAGTCCAATATCCCTCACTCAAAATTATCTAGCACAAGTCCATTTCAAGTAACTATAGTAACTTTGTTAATATTCATAGAAAAGTTCACACTTCTTCACAAAAACTGAATCAGAATGCATAAGCTGTACCCTGTAAGAAATATTCTTGAAAGGTGCCATCTTTTTATAGGGGCTGCAAGAGTTTTACATTAAAATCATTCTTAAAATCACTATTAAAAAAGAAGATAAGTTGTCTGAGGCAAAATTTTCTTTCTAAAATATGCAACTCCATAAAACCATATATAAGTTATATATATATATATATATATATATATATATACATACATACATATATAAATTTTAATGTTTCTCCTACACTCTCTTGCTGTAATTTCAGTTTCAGATCTGATGTTCAAGTCTTTGATCCAATATAAATTGTTATTAGTGCCTAGTGACAAACAGGGATCTACATTTAGTATTCTGCTATTGATGCCCTGTTTCACCAACACCAGTTATTGAAGAGACAATTTTTTTCAGTATATGTCTTTGATTCTATGAAAAATGGAATACTTCTACACAGTTGTGAGCATATGATTTCATGCAATCAGTGGATTGCATGATCTATTCTTAAGTATACCTTTCACTTTCAAAACTAATCATTAAGGAAACTGAAATAGTCTCCACACCCTTCCTTTCAAATCAATGCTGAGAAAAAGTATATTTATTGTATGAAGAAAGCCACTTTAAAATTCATTTCTATAAGCTACAGGAACAATGATTTGAAAGAAACAGAAACTGATAATTCCTCAGAGTGCTCAAAGAATGTTAGCATTATATTTGTTTCCATAGATACATTTTTATGAATTCCTTAGAGAAAGAAATCCTTTTTCTTATTTTTAGAAAATGATCAACAAACCTATTTATCTAAGACACTGTAATGATTTATTTTAGAGTATATTTCAATCATTTATGGATCAAAACATGTAAAAATGACCATTTTAAATTAGAAAATTTTAAAGATTAAGGTAAAGATATATAACAAGAGTAATTTGAGTTTTTAAAATTAATTTACAGTGCAGTGTATGAATAATGTATAATTCAAATATATTAGAGATATAATAAATTTGTTTCGTGTCTTTTTCTTTTAACTATGTTTAAAATAAAATTAAAAATTGTATTC
>NW_012267237.1:16908517-16912021 GCF_000151885.1 Dipodomys ordii | reverse complement strand
GAGAAAAGGCACCGATGGTGCCACAATCATAAAGTAAGGAGAATAAAATTGACCTCCGACATTGGTAGTTGATTACTAATATTATCCACAAGAAAAGCCTTCAAATCATACAAGTATGAGATCCAGTTCGAGAATTGGTTCTACAACCCATAAAACAAGCCAGCATTGGGTTGTATTTTTCAAAAATCGTTTAGAAGGGTTGAGCCAGATCCAACCAACATAACTTTAGTTGACAAAATGATGACTACATCACTCTGGAGTACGTTTGCAACCTGAGTTTCTCTGTGGACGGCACACTGAATTGGCTGGATTAAGAGACGGGGTGGAGGAAACATTGGTCCAGGGTAGAATTGCATGCAGGCCAGCAACAGGTGCGTCAGAGCTGAGTGAGCCTCAGGAAGTACAGATTAGGCTGTGATGTAGTGTAGAGGTACTGAGCGGATGGACCATTCTGCCTTCAACGGATACCACGGAGTTCATTTGGACTTGCAGTTGGAGCCAGATTAAAAAATGCTGACACAAGCGCTGATTTAACCCATTTGCAATACAATATTCATTCATTTTTCGAGGATAAACCTCCATGGCTGAGGCATTTTCTTTATCCAGGTGCTCACTGAAGAATCATGAGGGATGAACGCATGACCAGTGTATGCTGCTACAGATTACCTCAGTGCAGCGGTAAACAATGATTTATGTGCCCCAAATGCGTCTGTGCCGACACTGGGTGCACAGAACAAACGGGCTTTGGGAAAGAAAGAGATTCTCCACATAGAAACTCAAGAAACATGATAAAATGAGGCCGCATGACAGCTCTGAAGGTCAACAAATGCTCAGCAGCTGACTGCAAGGACAACTGCAATCAATGGTGCACCCAGAATCCTGAAGAATGATTACTTAAAAGCATCAGTGAATTTAACAGACATAGGAAGACAATGAAGAATATGAAACAGAAATGCAACAGATACCCCCTAATGAAGACATGAAAATATTGGAAATTAAAAGCTCAATGAGTCCATGATAACCAGCCAGAAAGCTCAGCTGAGAAGTGGGACAACACATTAGGTGAAGTGGAAGACAAAGTGTCATAGCTTGAATATCCGACCACTAAAATAAAAGAAGGAAAAGCATGTACAGGTCACTTGAACAATCTTTGGAGATCAAGTTTAGAAACTTTCCATGTATTATGAGGCTCCCACGGTCCATTCCTGTCATCGAGCTCCAGAGAAAGCTGAGGAATAAGAATCACAGTGGTTTGAAGCTACTTGTGACAATAACATTTTTTGAGGCTGTCTTCAATTAATTGTCAAGACTCAGGTGGGACAGCAACAAAGAAAGAACTTTGAGTTCCAGCCTTGATACAAGAACAATCAAACATTAATAGTTTTTAAAATGAACAAAGTGATTGCATGTACAGGTTAAAGTCAGAAAACATTTACACTATAAAATAATAGCAGACATATTTCCAATGCTTCATAAAGAGATGAGAAATCTACATACAGGAAATACTTTGAATTCTTAAAAAGCATGCCAAGAAAAATATATTAAATGTTTATAACACATTATACATAAACTGCCAAAATTTCAGATCCAAGGAATTAGATCTAAAGCTGCAAGAACAAATACCATGTCACATATAAACCCAACATTATAGAATAATCTGAATAACAGATTATTTCTCAGACAAGCCGATAAATGACAGAAAATGAAAAGATATATTTTAAATTTTTAAATAGTCAAAGTAAATTTCTATACTGCACAAAAATAACATTCAAACATGAAAGATAAAGAAGCATAAAAGAAATGTATTGGCTAAAGAAATTCATGGTCCCTGTATGAGCATTGCAGAAGATTTTTAAGAGAATTTTGTCTAGAAGAAGCAAGAAAAACTCTTCCATAAGAACACACTCACACACGCATCTTACCATAAATTTGGAAAAGAAAATGAGAATGAGAAATCACCAAAACTTTAAAACGAAGTTAAGAAAAATCAATAAGCATATTATGCAAAACAAAAAAGATAGTAGGAAATAATACCTTTCAATAATTCTGAATGTAAATAATGTTTCCTCTCCAATCAAAAGATATGGATGCGACTAAAAAACAAGATTTGACATCTCTGCATAAAACACACCTTCAAAAAACAAAACACCCACTATGTGAGTTGACTGCAGATAAGTCAGGCAATTGGACACAGAAAGTAAGGCTGGGTAACAATATAAATATCAAACAAAATAGACTTCAAACTTAATCACAAAATGTGGAAGTCAACAGGTATTAATATGTGATAAATGAAAAAGGTAAAAATTTCAATTATATATGTACTAAGTATTATAGTATTATATAAAACAAAAACTGCTAGGCAAGAAAGGAGAAAAATATTCTAATACATTACTGGTGGCTGATACGACCAAAGCAATCTATAGATCAATCCCTGAAACACTGGTTTTAAAAACATATTAGGAGAAAATGAGGAAAGAGGTGACTGTTCAAAAAGAAATGAGCTCAATATCTGACTTACATAAGTCATCACTTTGCACTAAAAAATATAAAAAAATACCAATTAAATTTTCTACAGTTTAGACAATTTAGAAAATTATTCTAAAATTCACATGAAAATAAATTATTGGCTTAGAATTACAATTGCTAAGAAGTATAATGATACATTATCCTTGCAGATTCCTAATTATTCAATGATACAGTATCAAGACCTTAATCTATTTGTGTCCTAAACTGAAATTGCTTCTATTTTTTTGTAGGCATATGATGCAGAACTGGTTAAAGGTGACATGGAGCTTAACTATTATGAATTACAGTTGAAAATTGCTTTCTTTATTTTCATGCCCAATGACTCAATTTTAGCTTACTACTCACGTATAAAATGTGATAAATTATATATCATTTCACATGAAGAAATCAAATCACAAGGGGAAACAGGAAACCTCAAAACCAGTAACACAGTTTCAAAACTTTTCCTTTATTTTCATTAACTATAGAAAGAGAGTGGTTTAAATCAATTCCCAAAGAAAACAATTCAATCTTCACATGGGAAGTCATTATAGTTGAAATGCAAATTAAAAGCAGAATGAGATGTCATGTAACAACTGCTAGGTTAGAAATAAAAAATAATAATAATAACAACATCTCATTGCTACAATGGGTCATCCTGTATCCGTATTTCAGCATTTTATTATTTCCCTTCCCCTCCTCAATTTAGAAAAATGTATATACAAGATGCAGGGAACCAACATCAAATACAGTGAAAACAGGGTTATATCTTGGGGGAAGAAAATACAAGAGAAAAAAAATCACATATTATACTTTAAATACATTGAAAACAATAGCAAGCAAGAAAAAAAAGTTGTGTTCCTATCTTGGGGTTCATTTCACTTAGAATCATCTTATATGGTCACATGTACATGGCTTTTGACATTTTCTACTTGTCCTAGACTGATACTAGTTATTGCAAATGAGGGAAACCATGGGACCTATGTTTCTTTGGGCCTG
>NW_012267237.1:16900837-16904362 GCF_000151885.1 Dipodomys ordii | reverse complement strand
GGGAGGCTGGGAAGGGATGTGAAGGGTAAACAAAAGGAGGAGGCTGCAATGCTTGGTAAGAAATGTAAGCATTATCCTGCCCATGTAATTGTAACGCTTCTGTACAGTATGTTCACAAATAAAATAACAAAATAAATAAATAAATAATAAATAAATAAATAAATAAATAAATAGAGTAGAAAATATATTAGATGGCATTTTCTGGGAGGAGAAACACAGGGCTTAACATAGCAACAACAGGGGATTAGAGGAGGCATCAGGATTGGATGGAGTTAGGGAACAATCAATACTGAGAAACTGCAAATCATAATGTAAAGCTAAACCCAGACAGTGTGGTTAGAAATGAAAATAGACACGGGATAAGATTTCAAGCAAATGGAGTGAGAACTTGCATCGGAGTTAAGCCCTTGTTAATATCTTAATTAGCTAGGAACATAATGTAGGGAATGTTTAGATTTTACTCAGGAAAAAAATCGCTAATGGCAAAGTTCAGACAGACAAGCCCTTATTATGCTGCGGTGGACTTTGGCACATGCATCTCTCAAGTCAGCAGATTAGCTAATTAGGAATGTAAATAAGCACACTGGAAACCCTATATCTAAAAAAAAAAGTATTGCTTCTTGCAGTAAGTGTGAAGTTAAGTCTACTTTTTCATTTCAGAAATGAAGTTTATATTTAAGATGGACTGGGATACATGTAGATTTTGGGAAAATTCACAAGCTCTACTTCCAATTGAACTCAAAATATCATTGTCATAACAAAATTGCATTAGTTTTGAGTTACATATTTTATGATGGTAATTTGAATTTTGTGATCAAATAATTTGCCCTTAGGCTCATCTAAATGAGCTATACAGTGCATTATCAATTCTAATTTAGAGAAAAATGATTCTCTTTAGTAAATTAAGTTAAATTCATAAAAATCTAATAAATATCTAAACATTTCTCAGTATTGTTTTGAGTTATCTTTGAAGGGTAACAATATTGTAGTGAAGAAGAATAGCTGTCAAAATAATAACCTTACTGTTTAAAACACACATATATTTAGATCTGTCAAACATGGACAATATATACTTTGAAATATTTTATTATAATTATATTATGTAATATTAATGAAATAATTATTCCTAATGAAATAATTCAAAGATGGTAAAATACAGACATATTTACAAAGTTGAGATTAATAAAGTTCAGGAAAGAAACTAAAAGACTCACTCTTAGGATATATTTTAGGTACTTCATACAAGTGATGCCAACTTTCCTTTATATTACAGATGTAGCAAAATGTCCTTAAGTCTTATTTATATGCAGTAGGATTTACTTTGTCAGTAAGGCTGAATATGACTCCATTGAATGAATGGAGTGCACTTTCTTTATCTATTCATCTCATAATGGATTTCCATATCTTAAGTGTTGAGAATGATGCTATCATGGATATGGAAGTGTAAATATTTCTTTGAAAATTTTAGTTGAGTTACTTTAGATAAAGTAAATCTGGGAGGGATCTTAAGTAGCTTATGATTGCAGGTTCATTTAATAGCTGTATGTTTTTCTTTTTTGAATATTCTTCATACTGCAGTATTATGTATACAAGCTGTAAAAGATTTTGCAATTTTGTTGGCTACACATGTAGCATCCAAATGTACCCCTCACAAGGTTTGTTGTTGTTTTTGTTAGTTATTTCTAACCTAACAGTCATTAGGTGATATGTCATTCTGGCTTTAATTTGCATTTCTCTAATAATTAATGACTTCCACTTTTAAAATGGAATTCTTTTTTATTGGTTATTGGAATACATGGTTGTCTTCTGTATTTTGAAAATTCATACTTTCTTGGATAATTTACCACATAACTTTCTTAGATATGCTGTTTTACTAAGTTGATCATTTGCTTATCTACACTGAAGCTTTTACTTTATAATCATCACATTGTTCTATTTTATTATTTAGTTGTTTATGATTAGGGTTTCATATCCAAGAATTCACTTCAAAACTAACATTTTGAAATATTTCCCTTGTGTTTACTTCAAAATGTTTATAGTTTCATGCCTTTTGTTTTAAATAATCCATTTTTGTTTCTTTTATTCATTAGAGTATATTACATATATAAAAATGTTACATTTTTGTTACATGTTCACACACACACAGACATGTAGACATTTTTTCCTTATCCTTTTGTTACTCTTTCTGTTACTCTTTTTAATTATACTTCTATTTTGCAATTTTAAATGTTGCATTATTCTAATTATAACTTCAGGTGAAGTACTTAAATCATCTTAACTTTTAATTTCATTATCTTATTGCTTACTAGTTTCCTCATAATCCAGCTGGTTCACTGGGTTTTATAAATTCATTTATTTTCATCATTTTTCACAAACCAAATATAGAAGGTACATTCTTCAATGATATCTAATTACTATCAGGACAATGTATCATTCCATATTAATGCAATTTATAACAAGTAATAAGGAACAAGTTACTAATTTCTCCATTCTATATTCCAGTGTAAACACATCGTCACTAACTACTCATCCACCTGCAGAGAAATCAGCCCACTGATCTGCTCACTACACACACACACACCCACACACAGATATATAATATTATTTGTCTGCTCATTTTGCCCATGTTTCTATACTTCTTTCCATTTTTAAGTTTATTTTTAGTTCCTTTATAGTACAAGTTTTGGATTTTTGAACTATATAAACCTTTTCAATCTACTGTCATCAATCCTGCCTAAATTATTTTTCTTATTTAATTAATATAATTTTTAATATAAATATTAAAATTCGTGTCAATATATCCATATATAAACCACCAAATCTGTAGGTTATTTGTAGATTTTTCTATGCTATTTGTTCTATGTTTGAGAGTGTTTGGTATTATTCTATTGATTTGAACATTTTATGTACAAAACATACATAGTGGAAATTATAAATTATTTGTTGACAGGAAGAGTAGGCTACCTGAATACAATTAATGAAGGTGGTCCCACTGCGTATTTTAAATCACAAGTTGCCATATTGTGACTTGTGGATTAACTTGCCCTTGATTTGAATGTCATCACAGCAATCACCCATAGGGATTTCAGCAAACTTTTTTACACCAATGAATCTTTGCTTAATCACCTATAAAACTAAGTGCTTGGCATAGATCCTATTTAATATGACCAAGCTACTGAAGAATAATAGGAGGGTACAATGACAATAAAGTATAGAGCATAAGACAAGCAAGCGTTTCAACATTCTCAATATTAAGCTAGGGGGAGGAACTCAATTTATAAAATGTGTAGTGATGTAAGAAGAAAAGGAGACTGGTGGTTGGAGGGACACACTGTGTGGCAATGTACTATGGGTTGACATGTTCCCTACTTTATTACCTACCTATATCTCAAAGTATTATTACCCCTGCATTTTTTCAAATTCTCTCATTATGATATTATTTCACGTTGTTGACATTTTCTACAGGTGGCTTGTATTAGGTCTCTATATGGGCTATAAATTATTTTGTCCTGTTCTATCTTCATA
>NW_012267237.1:16897329-16900087 GCF_000151885.1 Dipodomys ordii | reverse complement strand
ACAGTATGTTCACAAATAAAATTAAATTAAAAAAACAAAAAACATTAATATCTTAGAGTTTATAAGCATATACAATTTGAGTACACAAAGCTTTGTGAGTTTTCTTTTTACTAACAATGAAAAGACCAATGCTTTCCAAAATAAATGTACTTACTTTATGTTACAGAGTTAACATTGTTTTTAAAAGATTAATAGGAAGTGAATACTTTGCATCCTTTACAAATAATCAGAAAAAAATAAAGTCACATTGGATCCTATTCTCCATATTCTGCCTGAGCATATTTCAGCACTAACTATATAGTAACTTTTATTATAGCCACAATTAAAGCATACAAGTGCATTTGCATTAATTACTAGCACTTGACTTCAAAATAAGCCAGGCCATTGATTTCTATTTCTTCCATAAGAATTTTCCAGATAACCTATATACTTACAGTTTTATAATTTTACTATCAACTATTTAAGATAATTGTGAGTTTTTCCCCTTTCCCCCAAATCTTTATGAGTTTGACCATAATATTTCTTCAAATTAAAATAAATTTAACTGAATAACTGAGTCTGTTACTTATTTATTTTACCAAGCATGATTTTATAAAAAAAAAATCTTTTTTCTCCAGAAGTTGGATCTTCTTTCCTTGTGTTGGGGGTCCACAATTTTTAAAATATAATTCAATTTATTCCTAGCTTATATCAATAAACTTCCCAGAAATCTCTTGGATTCCACTTACTGATACCCTATCCATATGTATTTTATGCATTTTTACCTGGGCAGCAGAGAAGTGAATTTAGAATTCAGTACCACACTAACCTATGGGTGACAATCTTCTTTCACATCATAAATTTGTTAATTTTACATAAATAAGGTTGTTATTATTAAACTTAGTCTAAAAATAAAGGAAATCTTATTTCAAGGTGCTCTATTCACAAACACTGGTTTTTTAATCAAGCATTCCTTCCTGTAATATTTATAAGTCTCACCCGTATATGAATGCTCATGCATTCTTCTGGATATATGAACACTTATTTAACTTAATCTTTATGTCAAGATTGCAAGATTGAATGATTGGCTTTCAGATTTTTAATTGAATGACTGTTTTTCATAATCAATATGAAAGTTTATCATGGTTAAATTCACATCCATGTAATTAAGAGACATCACTTTGGAAGTAATTAAAAGATAACTTATGCTAATTCTCTAACAGAACCACTGAAGCCTGAACTTAATAATAGTGTCTACTATTAAGGCTTGATAATGTGCTAATTATTTGAAGATTTCACAATGCTAAATTCTGTCAGATTCTTTAATGGTAACTGAATCTTCTGAATAACATGGCAATAAAATCATTTTAACCTTAGGATAAATATGTGCTCTAAAAATAGAGCAAAACTGAAATTGGAGTTTAGAAAAAAATGAGTTAGCATAATACCAAATGCACAAAAAGATGGGTTCTGTCATTTTTTCCATGAGAGACAAATCATTGCTGGGAAGATACTGATCAGACAGATGTTACATTGAGTTACTTCCTGTTCCTCTCGTTTGTCCTTTTCTTGCCAGTGTAAGTGAGAAGTAGTTTTCCAGGCCAACATTGTTCCCTAAATTTCATCATTTCCTTTCAGTTCCTAAGGCTTTCAATATGCTGTGTTTATTTTTTGCTCGAAATAACAGCATAATTAATTTTTGAGTAGTAATGTTCTCAGTAATTATTCAGTAAATAACCAGCTAGTATTATTCAGAACAGTATTTATTTGCAAATTAAACAACAATTCTTTGATATTTGTCTGAGGTCCAGGACATTAACAGTAATTTTTATATGTCTGTATTTGCTGATAATTTGGGCTATTGTTTTTGTATTGGAGATATGTATCTTGTTTATCAGATCATCCATGTTGATCCCAGAATAAAAAAAAGAAACACTATCTATGAAAGTTTATGTATTAACATAGTATTGTTTCAAGAGAGGGATAAAAATTTCAGGTTATATATCACAAATTCAATATTTGCTAAAGTATATATTTTATTGAAATGCAAATTACATATTTGAAAAACAGTAGAGAACAAATCAGACCACTATAGAATTAGCTTAATATTATAGAATTACAACCATGGTGTGAATCATATTATCTCTTTTTTCTAAATTAAAATGGTATTTAAACCAGGCATTGATGGCTGACATCTACAATCCTAGTTACTCAGGAGACTGATATCTGAATATCATAGTTCAAATCTAGCTTGGAGAAGAAAATCAGTGAGACTATTATCTCTAAGTAACTACTCCTGCCCAAGCCAGAAATGGAACTGTGGCTCAAATGGTACAGTGCTAGCCTTGAGTACAAAACCTCAGGAAAGGTGTCTAGTTCTTGAATGCAAGGCCCAGGCTGTGTGCATACACACACACACACGCGCGCGCGTGCACACACACACACACAGTACAGTATTAGGGGTCAAATTCATGAGGTTTTTCAATGCAACATATTCTTAAAATGATAAGATTTAGGCAGTCAAGAATGTCTTCTGCCTTTAATCCTAGCTACTCAGGACACATATATGAGAATCTCAGTCTAAGTCTAGCCCAGGAAATATATGGGAGTCTCTGATCTCCAATTAACTAGTAAAAAGCTGAAAGAAGATGTGTGGCTCAAGTGAGTAAACACTAACATTGAGCATAAAAGCTCAGGAAAAGCATAGGCCTTGAGATCAAGCCCCACTACTAGTGCATACATGCGCACACACACACACACACACACACACACACACACA